>NW_021941709.1:0-43343 GCF_902148855.1 Sphaeramia orbicularis
AGTCCAGGTTTAATCGGTTCCACTCAGACCAGACCAGACCAGGATGAACAGACCCAGGTTCATCAGCAGGTGGAACTCATCCTGGAGAAGTGCGCACCCGGCTTCCTCAATAGACCCCCACATCAATCACAGATTCACCGATTCACCATGGCAACTAGAGCAGAGGACTTTCCCCCGTCAGACGCAAAACTCCTCATTTTGTCAAACGAGGAAGTAAAGGAGCGAATGAAAAAGAAAGACAACAGCAGCACAGTTCCAAAAACAACCAGAGACAGAAGTAAAGGAGTGCAGAGCACCTGAATGAGGAAGCAGAGCACAAACACACACTGACTGCTCCACTGAAACCATCACAGTTATAACCACAGAGTTCATGAACATCTGTGAAAACGGAGTTGTGAAACTGTAAGTGAAACTGACTGTAGATGTGAGTGAAACTGTGTAAATGGAACTGCATCAGACTGAAGAACTCTGATAAACACATGAACTCACTGACTTCAGTGAATTTACCTTTGGGAGAAATAAACTGATCTGATCTGATCTGATCTGATCTTGTTTTATCTGATCATGATTCATGACTTTATGATATTGTTAATTAACCCATAAAGACCCAAACATCAATCACTACTGATCTAAACTGTTTAATCCCTATTGATCCACTAATCCTATTAATCCATGTCAATAATTGGTGTAAAATACAGTTCTTCATCTTTTCATGGTCATCAGATATGACCCATTTGGACATTCAGAGGCTCCGTAGTTACCATGGAAACACTGTCATCTTCTCCAACAGTGACTCTCCAGTCAAACCCATGCAGTTGGATCAGTTCCAGTGGATGGACACACTGGGTTTATGTTCAGTTAATGACAGACTGGACTGAAACAGACACTGTTTATTCAGTTTGATCTGTTTCTGATAGAAGAACCATCAACTGTAATCTGAGCTGTAATGAACATCTGCATGATCAGTGAGTTAAATACAGGAAAATATCTGATATATACTGATAAAATAATAACTACAGAAGATAATATTAGAACAAATGGAGATAAATCACTTCAGAAAGGTCAGATATAGAGAACATTCATTAGTGAACTGACACTAAAGTAGGTCTGGGCCTTTATGGGTTCATGAACACTGTTCAGTGTTTGGGTTCAGATTCTTCATCTGATCATTTCAGATGGTCCATGCTGACTGTCTCATCAGTGTTGTGTCTCAGTGGTCTGGTTCTGGTTCTGGTTCAGTCCATGACTCCTGAGTCTATCGGACCTCTGGAATCTGTCAGCGCCGATCACAAGGTGAACCACAACCTGTGTTCAGAACCAGAACCAGAACCAGAACCACTGTGTACATCAGGTCTGTGTCAAGGATGGAACTGTGTTTATGAGAGTGTGATGGTGAGGTTTTGTGCTGACAGGTGAACTGTCTGGTGTGTTTGTGGGACAGGGGGTCTACCTGGGGGACAGGGGGTCTACCTGGGGGACAGGGGGTCTGCCTGGGGGACAGGGGGTCTGCCTGGGGGACAGGGGGTCTGCCTGGGGACAGGGGGTCTGCCTGGGGACAGAAGGTCTACCTGGGGACAGGGGGTCTGCCTGGGGACAGGGGGTCTACCTGGGGGACAGGGGGTCTACCTGGGGGACAGGGGGTCTACCTACCATCCTTTTCTCCTGACCCCATACACAGACCCCCTGAACCACATCAGACCTACAGTCATGTCCAGACCAGGACAAGGACCAGGACCAAAATGACCTTTGACCTCCTGAAGGAACACTTTCACTGTCTTCACCACCTAAGGCTCCGCCCTTTGAGGTCATGTGACATCACTGTGGTCTGGACTGTCCTCCACAATGTGGCCTGAGGAAGGAGAGGGAGGGAGGGAGCCCCCCCCCCAAAAAAAGTGCATCACACATGGACTGGGACAATCCTGTCATCTTCCCTGATGACCGCAGTGGTCAGCTGGTCAGCTGGTCAGGGACCAATATGTGTTCAATTATTTTAGTTCAGGTGCATAATTTAAGGTAAATGTGTCCTGCAGGGGCAGAGGAATGTGTGTGTGTTTTTTGTTTTTCTGTTATTCAATTTAAATTGATTTGGCCTGTTTAGATGTTTGTGTTACATACTGTATGTATACTGTGTATATACTGTATGTATACTGTGTATGTACTGTATGTATACTGTATGTATACTGTGTATATACTGTATGTATACTGTATGTATACTGTGTATATACTGTATGTATACTGTGTATATACTGTATGTATACTGTATGTATACTGTGTATATACTGTATGTATACTGTGTATTTACTGTATGTATACTGTGTATATACTGTGTATATACTGTATTTCTACTGTGTATATACTGTGTATATACTGTATGTATACTGTATTTATACTGTGTACTGATGTATACTGTGTATATACTGTATGTATACTGTATGTATACTGTATGTATATGTGTATATACTGTATGTACTGTATGTATACTGTTGTATATACTGTATGTGTACTGTATGTATACTGTGTATATACGTACACTGTTGTTATACTGTGTATACTGTATGTACACTGTATGTATACTGTGTATATACTGTATGTATACTGTGTATATACTGTATGTATACTGTATGTATACTGTGTATATACTGTATGTATACTGTGTATATACTGTATGTATACTGTATGTATACTGTGTATATACTGTATGTATACTGTGTATATACTGTATGTATACTGTATGTATACTGTGTATATACTGTATGTATACTGTGTATATACTGTATGTATACTGTATGTATACTGTGTATATACTGTATGTATACTGTGTATATACTGTATGTATACTGTATGTATACTGTGTATATACTGTATGTATACTGTGTATATACTGTATGTATACTGTATGTATACTGTATGTATACTGTGTATATACTGTATGTATACTGTATGTATACTGTGTATATACTGTATGTGTACTGTATGTATACTGTGTATATACTGTATGTACACTGTATGTATACTGTGTATATACTGTATGTACACTGTATGTATACTGTGTATATACTGTATGTATACTGTGTATATACTGTATGTATACTGTATGTATACTGTGTATATACTGTATGTATACTGTGTATATACTGTATGTATACTGTATGTATACTGTGTATATACTGTATGTATACTGTGTATATACTGTATGTATACTGTATGTATACTGTGTATATACTGTATGTACTGTGTATATACTGTATGTATACTGTATGTATACTGTATGTTACTGTGTATATACTGTATGTATACTGTATGTATACTGTGTATATACTGTATGTGTACTGTATGTATACTGTGTATATACTGTATGTACACTGTATGTATACTGTGTATATACTGTATGTACACTGTATGTATACTGTGTATATACTGTGTATATACTGTATGTATACTGTATGTATACTGTGTATATACTGTATGTACACTGTATGTATATTGTGTATATACTGTGTATATACTGTATGTATACTGTATGTATACTGTGTATATACTGTATGTACACTGTATGTATACTGTGTATATACTGTATGTATACTGTATGTATACTGTATGTATACTGTGTATATACTGTATGTATACTGTATGTATACTGTGTATATACTGTATGTACACTGTATGTATACTGTGTATATACTGTGTATATACTGTATGTACACAGTATGTATACTGTGTATATACTGTATGTATATTGTGTATATACTGTGTATATACTGTATGTATACTGTATGTATACTGTGTATATACTGTATGTATACTGTATGTATACTGTGTATATACTGTATGACACTGTATTATACTGTGTATATACTGTATGTATACTGTGTATACTGTATGTATACTGTGTATATATGTATGTATACTGATGTATACTGTGTATATACTGTATGTATACTGTGTATATACTGTGTATATACTGTATGTACACAGTATGTATACTGTGTATATACTGTGTATGTATATTGTGTATATACTGTGTATATCCTGTATGTATACTGTATGTATACTGTGTATATACTGTATGTACACTGTATGTATACTGTGTATATACTGTGTATGTATATTGTGTATATACTGTGTATATACTGTATGTATACTGTATGTATACTGTGTATATACTGTATGTATACTGTATGTATACTGTGTATATACTGTATGTATACTGTGTATATACTGTGTATATACTGTATGTACACTGTATGTATACTGTGTATATACTGTATGTATATTGTGTATATAGTGGTATATACTGTATGTATACTGTATGTATAACTGTGTATATAGTATGTATCTGTATGTATACTGTGTATATACTGTATGTATACTGTGTAATACTGTATGTATACTGTATGTATACTGTGTATATACTGTAGTATACTGTGTATATACTGTATGTATACTGTATGTATACTGTATGTATACTGTGTATATACTGTATGTATACTGTATGTATACTGTATGTATACTGTATGTATACTGTGTATATACTGTATGTATACTGTATGTATACTGTGTATACTGTATGTGTACTGTATGTATACTGTGTATATACTGTATGTACACTGTATGTATACTGTGTATATACTGTATGTACACTGTATGTATACTGTGTATATACTGTGTATATACTGTATGTATACTGTATGTAAACTGTGTATATACTGTATGTATACTGTATGTATACTGTATGTATACTGTGTATATACTGTATGTATACTGTATGTATACTGTGTATATACTGTATGTACACTGTGTATATACTGTGTATATACTGTATGTACACTGTATGTATACTGTGTATATACTGTGTATGTATATTGTGTATATACTGTGTATATACTGTATGTATACTGTATGTATACTGTGTATATACTGTATGTATACTGTATGTATACTGTGTATATACTGTATGTACACTGTATGTATACTGTGTATATACTGTGTATGTATATTGTGTATATACTGTGTATATACTGTATGTATACTGTATGTATACTGTGTATATACTGTATGTATACTGTGTATATACTGTGTATATACTGTATGTACACTGTATGTATACTGTGTATATACTGTGTATGTATATTGTGTATATAGTGTGTATATACTGTATGTATACTGTATGTATACTGTGTATATACTGTATGTTATGTATGTATACTGTGATATACTGTAGGTGTATGTTTGTATACTGTGTATATACTGTATTTATACTGTGTATATACTGTGTATATACTGTATGTATACTGTGTATATACTGTATTTATACTGTGTATATACTGTATTTATACTGTGTGTTTACTGTGTATATACTGTATTTATACTGTGTATATACTGTATTATACTGTATGTATACTGTGTATATATGTATGTATATGGTATATACTGTATGTATACTGTATGTATACTGTAGGTATACTGTGTATATACTGTATGTGTACTGTGTATATACTGTATGTATACTGTGTATATACTGTATGTACACTGTATGTATACTGTGTATATACTGTGTATATACTGTATGTATACTGTATGTATACTGTGTATATACTGTATGTACACTGTATGTATATTGTGTATATACTGTGTATATACTGTATGTATACTGTATGTATACTGTGTATATACTGTATGTACACTGTATGTATACTGTGTATATACTGTATGTATACTGTATGTATACTGTATGTATACTGTGTATATACTGTATGTATACTGTATGTATACTGTGTATATACTGTATGTACACTGTATGTATACTGGTATATACTGGTATATACTGTATGTACACAGTATGTTACTGTGTATATACTGGGTATGTATATTGTGTATATACTGTGTAATACTGTATGTATACTGTATGTATACTGGTATATACTGTATGTATACTGTATGTATACTGTGTATAACTGTATGTACACTGTATGTATACTGTGTATATACTGTATGTATACTGTATGTCTGTATTTATGTATACTGTGTATATACTGTATGTATATGTATATGGTATACTGTATGTACACTGTGTATATACTGTGTATATACTGTATGTACACTGTATGTATACTGTGTATATACTGTGTATGTATATTGTGTATATACTGTGTATATACTGTATGTATACTGTATGTATACTGTGTATATACTGTATGTACACTGTATGTATACTGTGTATATACTGTGTATGTATATTGTGTATATACTGTGTATATACTGTATGTATACTGTATGTATACTGTGTATATACTGTATGTATACTGTATGTATACTGTGTATATACTGTATGTATACTGTGTATATACTGTGTATATACTGTATGTACACTGTATGTATACTGTGTATATACTGTGTATGTATATTGTGTATATAGTGTGTATATACTGTATGTATACTGTATGTATACTGTGTATATACTGTATGTATACTGTATGTATACTGTGTATATACTGTGTATATACTGTATGTACACTGTATGTATACTGTGTATATACTGTGTATGTATATTGTGTATATACTGTGTATATACTGTATGTATACTGTGTATATACTGTATGTATACTGTATGTATACTGTGTATATACTGTATGTATACTGTATGTATACTGTGTATATACTGTGTATATAGTATGTACAGTATGTATACTGTGTATATACTGTGTATGTATATTGTGTATATACTGTGTATATACTGTATGTATACTGTGTATAACTGTGTATATACTGTATGTATACTGTATGTATACTGGTATATACTGTGTATATTGTGTATACTGTATGTATACTGTATATACTGTGTATATACTGTGTGTATACTGTATGTATACTGTGTATATACTGTGTATATACTGTATGTACACTGTATGTATACTGTATGTACACTGTGTATATACTGTATGTATACTGTATGTATACTGTGTATATACTGTATGTACACTGTGTGATACTGTATGTATGTGTATGTATATTGTGTATACTGTATGTATACTGTGTATATACTGTGTATATACTGTGTATATACTGTAGGTATACTGTATATACTGTGTATATACTGTATGTATATGTATACTGTGTATATATGTGTATATACTGTATGTATACTGTATGTATACTGTGTATATACTGTGTATACTGTGTATATACTGTATGTATACTGTATGTATACTGTGTATATACTGTATGTATACTGTGTATATACTGTATGTATACTGTATAACTGTATGTATACTGTTATATACTGTATGTATACTAGTATTACTGTGTATAACTGTATGTACACTGTATGTATACTGTGTATATACTGTGTATATACTGTATGTATACTGTATGTATACTGTGTATATACTGTGTATGTATATTGTGTATATACTGTGTATATACTGTATGTATACTGTATGTATACTGTGTATATACTGTATGTATACTGTATGTATACTGTATGTATACTGTGTATATACTGTATGTACACTGTATGTATACTGTGTGTATACTGTGTATATACTGTATGTACACTGTATGTATACTGTGTATATACTGTGTATGTATATTGTGTATATACTGTGTATATACTGTATGTATACTGTATGTATACTGTGTATATACTGTATGTACACTGTATGTATACTGTGTATATACTGTGTATGTATATTGTGTATATACTGTATGTATACTGTATGTATACTGTGTATATACTGTATGTATACTGTGTATATACTGTGTATATACTGTATGTACACTGTATGTATACTGTGTATATACTGTGTATGTATATTGTGTATATACTGTGTATATACTGTATGTATACTGTATGTATACTGTGTATATACTGTATGTATACTGTATGTATACTGTGTATATACTGTGTATATACTGTATGTGCACTGTATGTATACTGTGTATATACTGTGTATGTATATTGTGTATATACTGTGTATATACTGTATGTATACTGTGTATATACTGTATGTATACTGTATGTATACTGTGTATATACTGTATGTATACTGTATGTATACTGTGTATATACTGTGTATATACTGTATGTACACTGTATGTATACTGTGTATATACTGTGTATGTATATTGTGTATATACTGTGTATATACTGTATGTATACTGTGTATATACTGTATGTATACTGTATGTATACTGTGTATATACTGTGTATATACTGTATATACTGTGTATGTATACTGTATGTATACTGTGTATATACTGTGTGTATACTGTATGTATACTGTGTATATACTGTGTATATACTGTATGTACACTGTATGTATACTGTATGTACACTGTGTATATACTGTATGTATACTGTATGTATACTGTATGTATACTGTGTATATACTGTATGTACACTGTGTGTATACTGTATGTATACTGTGTATGTATATTGTGTATATACTGTATGTATACTGTGTATATACTGTGTATATACTGTATGTATACTGTGTATATACTGTGTATATACTGTGTATATACTGTATGTATACTGTATATACTGTGTATATACTGTATGTATACTGTATGTATACTGTGTATATACTGTGTATATACTGTATGTACACTGTGTGTATACTGTGTATATACTGTGTATATACTGTATGTACACTGTATGTATACTGTGTATATACTGTGTATATACTGTATGTACACTGTATGTATACTGTATGTATACTGTGTATATACTGTATGTACACTGTATGTATACTGTATGTACACTGTGTATATACTGTATGTATACTGTATGTATACTGTGTATATACTGTATGTACACTGTGTGTATACTGTATGTATACTGTGTATGTATATTGTGTATATACTGTATGTATACTGTGTATATACTGTGTATATACTGTATGTATACTGTATGTATACTGTGTATATACTGTGTATATACTGTATGTATACTGTATATACTGTGTATATACTGTATGTATACTGTATGTATACTGTGTATATACTGTGTATATACTGTATGTACACTGTATGTATACTGTGTATATACTGTGTATGTATATTGTGTATATACTGTGTATATACTGTATGTATACTGTGTATATACTGTATGTATACTGTATGTATACTGTGTATATACTGTATGTATACTGTATGTATACTGTGTATATACTGTGTATATACTGTATGTACACTGTATGTATACTGTGTATATACTGTGTATGTATATTGTGTATATACTGTGTATATACTGTATGTATACTGTGTATACTGTGTATATACTGTATGTATACTGTATGTATACTGTGTATATACTGTGTATATACTGTGTATATACTGTATGTATACTGTATATACTGTGTATATACTGTGTGTATACTGTATGTATACTGTGTATATACTGTGTATATACTGTATGTACACTGTATGTATACTGTATGTACACTGTGTATATACTGTATGTATACTGTATGTATACTGTGTATATACTGTATGTACACTGTGTGTATACTGTATGTATACTGTGTATGTATATTGTGTATATACTGTATGTATACTGTGTATATACTGTGTATATACTGTGTATATACTGTATGTATACTGTATATACTGTGTATATACTGTATGTATACTGTATGTATACTGTGTATATACTGTGTATATACTGTATGTATACTGTATGTATACTGTGTATATACTGTATGTATACTGTGTATATACTGTATGTATACTGTATGTATACTGTGTATATACTGTATGTATACTGTGTATACTGTATGTATACTGTATGTATACTGTATGTATACTGTGTATACTGTATGTATACTGTATGTATACTGTGTATATACTGTATGTACACTGTATGTATACTGTGTATACTGTTAATACTGTAGTATACTGTATGTATACTGTTGTATATTGTGTATATACTGTGTATATACTGTATGTTACTGTATGTATACTGTGTATATCTGTATGTATACTGTATGTATACTGTATGTATACTGTGTATTATGTATGTACACTGTATGTATACTGTGTATACTGTGTATATACTGTATGTACACTGTAGTATACTGTGTATATACTGGTATGTATATTGTGTATATACTGTGTATATACTGTATGTATACTGTATGTATACTGTGTATATACTGTATGTACCTGTATGTATACTGTGTAATACTGTGTATGTATTGTGTTATACTGTATGTATACTGTATGTATACTGTGTATATACTGGTATACTGTGTATATACTGTGTATATACTGTATGTACACTGTATGTTACTGTGTATAACTGTGTATGTATATTGTGTATATACTGTGTATATACTGTATGTATACTGTATGTATACTGTGTATATACTGTATGATACTGTATGTATACTGTGTATATACTGTGTATATACTGTATGTGCACTGTATGTATACTGTGTATATACTGGTATGTATATTGTGTATATACTGTGTTATACTGTATGTATACTGTGTATACTGTATGTATACTGTATGTATACTGTGTATATACTGTATGTATACTGTATTTATACTGTGTATATACTGTGTATATACTGTATGTATACTGTATTTATACTGTGTATATACTGTGTATGTATATTGGTGTATATACTGTGTATATACTGTATGTATAGGTGTATATACTGATGTATACTGTATGTATACTGTGTATATACTGTGTATATACTGTATATACTGTGTATGTATACTGTATGTATACTGTGTATATACTGTGTGTATACTGTATGTATACTGTGTATATACTGTGTATATACTGTATGTACACTGTATGTATACTGTATGTACACTGTGTATATACTGTATGTATACTGTATGTATACTGTATGTATACTGTGTATATACTGTATGTACACTGTGTGTATACTGTATGTATACTGTGTATGTATATTGTGTATACTGTATGTATACTGTGTATATACTGTGTATATACTGTATGTATACTGTGTATATACTGTGTATATACTGTATGTATACTGTATATACTGTGTATATACTGTATGTATACTGTATGTATACTGTGTATATACTGTGTATATACTGTATGTATACTGTGTGTATACTGTGTATATACTGTGTATACTGTATGTACACTGTATGTATACTGTGTATATACTGTGTATATACTGTATGTACACTGTATGTATACTGTATGTATACTGTGTATATACTGTATGTACACTGTATGTATACTGTATGTACACTGTGTATATACTGTATGTATACTGTATGTATACTGTGTATATACTGTATGTACACTGTGTGTATACTGTATGTATACTGTGTATGTATATTGTGTATATACTGTATGTATACTGTGTATATACTGTGTATATACTGTATGTATACTGTATGTATACTGTGTATATACTGTGTATATACTGTATGTATACTGTATATACTGTGTATATACTGTATGTATACTGTATGTATACTGTGTATATACTGTGTATATACTGTATGTACACTGTGTGTATACTGTGTATATACTGTGTATATACTGTATGTACACTGTATGTATACTGTGTATATACTGTGTATATACTGTATGTACACTGTATGTATACTGTATGTACACTGTGTATATACTGTATGTACACTGTATGTATACTGTATGTACACTGTGTATATACTGTATGTACACTGTGTGTATACTGTGTATATACTGTGTATATACTGTATGTACACTGTATGTATACTGTGTATATACTGTGTATATACTGTATGTACACTGTGTGTATACTGTATGTATACTGTGTATGTATATTGTGTATATACTGTGTATATACTGTATGTACACTGTATGTATACTGTGTATATACTGTGTATATACTGTATGTACACTGTATGTATACTGTATGTATACTGTGTATATACTGTATGTACACTGTATGTATACTGTATGTACACTGTGTATTACTGTATGTATACTGTATGTATACTGTGTATACTGTATGTACACTGTGTGTATACTGTATGTATACTGTGTATGTATATTGTGTATATACTGTGTATATACTGTGTATACTGTGTATATACTGTATGTATACTGTATGTATACTGTGTATATACTGTGTATACTGTATGTATACTGTATATACTGTGTATATACTGTATGTATACTGTGTATATACTGTGTATATACTGTATGTACACTGTATGTATACTGTGTATATACTGTGTATGTATATTGTGTATATACTGTGTATATACTGTATGTATACTGTGTATATACTGTATGTATACTGTATGTATACTGTGTATATACTGTATGTATACTGTATGTATACTGTGTATATACTGTGTATATACTGTATGTACACTGTATGTATACTGTGTATATACTGTGTATGTATATTGTGTATATACTGTGTATATACTGTATGTATACTGTGTATATACTGTGTATATACTGTATGTATACTGTATGTATACTGTGTATATACTGTGTATACTGTGTATATACTGTATGTATACTGTATTACTGTGTATATACTGTGTATACTGTATGTATACTGTGTATATACTGTGTATATACTGTATGTACACTGTATGTATACTGTATGTACACTGTGTATCTACTGTATGATACTGTATGTATACTGTGTATATACTGTATGTACACTGTGGTGTATACTGTATGTATACTGTGTATGTATATGTGTATATACTGTATGTATACTGTGTATATACTGTAATACTGTGATACTGTATGTATACTGTATATACTGTGTATATACTGTATGTATACTGTATTTATACTGTGTATATACTGTGTATATACTGTATGTATACTGTATGTATACTGTGTATATACTGTAGTATATACTGTATGTATACTGTGTATATACTGTATGTATACTGTGTATATACTGTATGTATACTGTATGTATACTGTATGTATACTGTGTATATACTGTATGTATACTGTATGTATACTGTGTATATACTGTATGTACACTGTATGTATACTGTGTATATACTGTGTATATACTGTATGTATACTGTATGTATACTGTGTATATACTGTGTATGTATATTGTGTATATACTGTGTATATACTGTATGTATACTGTATGTATACTGTGTATATACTGTATGTATACTGTATGTATACTGTATGTATACTGTGTATATACTGTATGTACACTGTATGTATACTGTGTATATACTGTGTATATACTGTATGTACACTGTATGTATACTGTGTATATACTGTGTATGTATATTGTGTATATACTGTGTATATCCTGTATGTATACTGTATGTATACTGTGATATACTGTATGTACACTGTATGTATACTGTGTATATATGTGTATGTATATTGTGTATACTGTATGATACTGTATGTATACTGTGTATATACTGTATGTATACTGTGTATATACGTGTATATACTGTATGTACACTGTATGTATACTGTGTATATACTTGTATGTATATTGTGTATACTGTGTATTACTGTATGTATACTGTAATGATACTGTGTATATACTGTATGTATACTGTATGTATACTGTGTATATACTGTGTATATACTGTATGTATACTGTATTTATACTGTGTATATACTGTGTATATACTGTATGTATACTGTGTATATACTGTGTATATACTGTATGTATACTGTGTATATAATGTGGATATACTGTATTTATACTGTGTATATACTGTGTATATACTGTATGTATACTGTGTATATACTGTGTATATACTGTTGTATACTGTGTGTATACTGTGTATATACTGTGTATGTATATTGTGTATATACTGTGTATATACTGTATGTATACTGTGTATATACTGTATGTATACTGTATGTATACTGTGTATATACTGTGTATATACTGTGTGTATACTGTATATGTGTATACTGTGTGTATACTGTGTGTATACTGTATATATACTGTGTATTATGTATATACTGTATGTACACTGTATGTATATACTGTATGTACATGTGTATATACTGTATGTATAGTATGTATACTGTATGTATACTGTGTTATACTGTATGTACACTGTGTGTATACTGTATGTATACTGTGTATGTATATGTGTATACTGTATGTATACTGTGTATATACTGTGTATATAGTAGTATACTGTGTATATACTGTGTATATACTGTGTATATACTGTATGTATACTGTATATACTGTGTATATACTGTATTTAACTGTATGTATACTGTGTATATACTGTGGTATATCATGTATGTACAACTGTGTGTATACTGTGGTATAATTACTGTGTATATACTGTCATGTAACACTGTAATGTATACTGTGTATATACTGGTGTATATACTGGTAGGGACACTGTAAATGTATACTGTATGTTATACTGTGTATATACTGTATGTACACTGTAATTATACTGTATGTACACTGTGTATATACTGTATGTATACTGTATGTAATACGTGTGTATATACTGTATGTAAACACTGTGTGTATACTGTATGTATACTGTGTATGTATATTGTGTATATACTGTATGTAGACTGTGTAATATACTGTGTATAGACTGTATGTATACTGTAAATGTATACTGTGTATATACTGTGTATATACTGTATGTATACTGTATAGACTGGGTATATACGGTAGGTTATACTGTATGTATACTGTGTATATACTGTGTATATACTGTATGTACACTGTGTGTATACCTGTGTATCAACTGTGTATATACTGTATGTACACTGTATGTATACTGGTATATACTGTGTATATACTGTATGTACACTGTATGTATACTGTATGTACACTGTGTATATACTGTATGTACACTGTATGTATACTGTATGTACATGTGGTTATACTGATGTTACACTGTGTGTATACTGTGTATATACTGTGTATATACTGTATGTACACTGTAGTATATGTGTATATACTGTGTATATACTGTATGTACACTGTGTGTATACTGTATGTATACTGTGTATGTATATTGTGTATATACTGTGTATATACTGTATGTATACTGTGTATATACTGTATGTATACTGTATGTATACTGTTATTATACTGTGTATATACTGTGTATATACTGTATGTATACTGTATATACTGTGTATATACTGTATGTATACTGTATGTATACTGTGTATATACTGTGTGTATACTGTATGTATATTGTGTATATACTGTGTATATACTGTATGTACACTGTATGTATACTGTATGTACACTGTGTAAATACTGTATGTATACTGTATGTATACTGTGTATATACTGTGTATATACTGTATGTACACTGTGTGTATACTGTATGTATACTGTGTATGTATATTGTGTATATACTGTGTATATACTGTATGTATACTGTATGTATACTGTGTATATACTGTGTATATACTGTATGTATACTGTATATACTGTGTATATACTGTATGTATACTGTATGTATACTGTGTATATACTGTGTATATACTGTATGTATACTGTATGTATACTGTGTATATACTGTGTATATACTGTATGTACACTGTGTGTATACTGTGTATATACTGTGTATATACTGTATGTACACTGTGTGTATACTGTATGTATACTGTATGTACACTGTCTATATACTGTGTATATACTGTATGTATACTGTGTATATACTGTGTATATACTGTATGTATACTGTGTGTATACTGTGTATATACTGTATGTACACTGTGTGTATACTGTGTATATACTGTGTATATACTGTATGTACACTGTGTGTATACTGTATGTATACTGTATGTATACTGTGTATACTGTGTATATACTGTGTATATACTGTATGTATACTGTGTATATACTGTGTGTATACTGTATGTATACTGTATGTATACTGTGTATATACTGTGTATATACTGTGTATATACTTTGTGTATACTGCGTATATACTGTGTATATACTGTATATACTGTGTATATACTGTATACACACAGTATATACACAGTATACACACAGTATACATACTGTGTGTAGTGCACTGTGCATATACTGTGTATATACTGTATGTATACTGTACGTATACTGTATATACTGTATGTATACTGTACGTATACTGTGTGTATACTGTGTATATACTGTATGTATACTGTGTGTATACTCTATGTATACTGTATGTATACTGTGTATATACTGTGTATATACTGTATGTATACTGTATGTATACTGGGTGTATACTGTATGTATACTGTGTATATACTGTATGCATACTGTATGTATACTGTGTGTATATTGTATGTATACTGTGTGTATACTGTGTATATACTGTATGTATTCTGTATGTATACTGTGTATATACTGTGTGTATACTGTGTTTATACTGTATGTATACTGTGTATACTGTGTGTATACTGTATGTATACTGTGTGTATACTGTATGTATACTTTGTATACTGTGTATATACTGTGTGTATACTGTGTGTATACTGTGTGTACACTGTATGTATACTGTGTATATACTGTGTATATACTGTGTGTATACTGTATGTATACTGTGTATACTGTGTGTATATTGTGGATATACTGTATGTATACTGTATGTATACTGTGTGTATACTGTGTATATACTGTATGTATACTGTGTGTATACTGTATGTATACTGTGTGTATACTGTATGTATACTGTGTATATACCGTGTGTATACTGTGTGTATACTGTGTATATACTGTATGTATACTGTGTATATACTGTATGTATACTGTGTGTATACTGTATGTATACTGTGTATATACTGTGTATATACAGTATGTATACTGTATGTATACTGTGTATATACTGTGTGTATACTGTATTTATACTGTGTGTATACTGTGTGTATACTGTGTATATACTGTATGTATACTGTATGTATACTGTGTGTATACTGTATGTATACTGTGTGTACACTGTGTATATACTGTATGTATACTGTGTATATACTGTATGTATACTGTGTGTATACTGTGTATATACTGTGTGTATACTGTGTATATACTGTATGTATACTGTATGTATACTGTGTGTATACTGTGTGTATACTGTATGTATACTGTGTATATACTGTGTGTATACTGTATGTATACTGTGTATATACAGTATGTATACTGTATGTATACTGTGTGTATACTGTATGTATACTGTGTATATACTGTGTGTATACTGTATTTACACTGTGTGTATACTGTGTGTACACTGTATGTATACTGTGTATATACTGTGTGTATACTGTATGTATATTGTGTATACTGTGTGTATACTGTGGATATACTGTATGTATACTGTATGTGTACTGTGTGTATACTGTGCGTATACTGTGTATATACTGTATGTATACTGTGTGTATACTGTGTATATACTGTGTGTATACTGTGTGTATACTGTGTATACTGTGTGTATACTGTATGTATACTGTATGTATACTGTGTGTATACTGTATGTATACTGTGTATATACTGTGTGTATACTGTGTGTATACTGTATGTATACTGTGTGTATACTGTGTATATACAGTATGTATACTGTATGTATACTGTGTGTATACTGTATGTACTGTGTATATACGTGTGTATACTGTATTTATACTGTGTGTATACTGTGTATATACAGTATGTATACTGTGTGTATACTGTATGTATACTGTGTGTATACTGTGTATATACAGTATGTATACTGTATGTATACTGTGTGTATACTGTATGTATACTGTGTATATACTGTGTGTATACTGTATTTATACTGTGTGTATACTGTATATACAGTATGTATACTGTATGTATACTGTGTGTATACTGTATGTATACTGTGTATAACTGTGTGTATACTGTTTATACTGTGTGTATACTGTGTATACAGTATGTATCCTGTATGTATACTGTGTGTATATGTTACTGTGTATATACTGTGGTATACGTGTTATACTGTGTGTATACTGTGTGTACACTGTTGTTATGACTGTGTATATACTGTGTGTATACTGTATGTATATTGTGTATACTGTGTGTATACTGTGGATATACTGTATGTATACTGTATGTGTACTGTGTGTATACTGTGCGTATACTGTGTACTGTATGTATGTGTGTATACTGTATATACTGTGTGTATACTGTATACTGTATGTATACTGTGTACTGTATGTATACTGTGTGTATCGTATGATACTGTATGTATCTGTGTGTATACTGTATGTATACTGTGTATATACTGTGTGTATACTGTGTTATGTATGTATACTGGGTGTATACTGTGTATATACAGTATGTATACTGTATGTATACTGTGTGTATGTATGTATACGTGTATATACTGTGTGTATACTGTATTTATACTGTGTGTATACTGTGTATATACAGTATGTACTGTGTTTATACTGTATGTATACTGTGTATACTGTGTATATACAGTGTGTATACTGTATGTATACTGTGGTATACTGTATGTATACTGTGTATATACTGTGTGTATACTGTATTTTACTGTGTGTATTCTGTGTATATACAGTATGTATACTGTATGTATACTGTGTGTATACTGTATGTATACTGTGTATATACTGTGTGTATACTGTATTTATACTGTGTGTATTCTGTGTATATACAGTATGTATACTGTATGTACACTGTGTAAATACTGTATGTATACTGTATGTATACTGTGTATATACTGTGTATATACTGTATGTATACTGTGTGTATACTGTATGTATACTGTGTGTATACTGTGTATATACTGTATGTATACTGTGTGTATACTGTATGTATACTGTGTGTATACTGTATGTATACTGTATGTATATTGTGTGTATACTGTATGTATACTGTGTATATACTGTGTGTATACTGTGTGTTAACTGTGTTATACGTGTGTATACTGTGGTATACTGTGTATATACTTTGTGTATACTGTGTAGTATACTGTGGTGTATACTGGTGTCTACTGTGTGTATACTGTGTATACTGTGTATACTGTGTGTATACTGGTGTGTACTGTGGTAGACTGGTGTGTATACTGGGTGTATACTGTGGTGTATAACTGTGTGTATACTGTGTGTATACTGTGTGTATACTGTGGTATACTGTGTGTGTACTGTGTGTATACTGTGTGTATACTGTGTGTATACTGTGTGTACTGTGTATACTGTGTGTATACTGTGTGTACTGTGTATATACTGTGTGTATACTGTGTGTATACTGTGTGTATACTGTGTATATACTGTGTGTATACTGTGTATATACTGTGTGTATACTGTGTATACTGTGTGTATACTGTGTGTATACTGTGTGTTTACTGTGTATATACTGTATGTATACTGTGTGTATACTGTGCGTATACTGTGTATATACTGTATGTATACTGTATGTATACTGTGTATACTGTGTATATACTGTATGTATACTGTGTGTATACTGTATGTATACTGTGTGTATACTGTGTGTATACTGTATGTATACTGTGTATATACTGTGTGTATACTGTGTGTATACTGTATGTATACTGTGTGTATACTGTGTATATACAGTATGTATACTGTATGTATACTGTGTGTATACTGTATGTATACTGTGTATATACTGTGTGTATACTGTATTTATACTGTGTGTATACTGTGTATATACAGTATGTATACTGTGTGTATACTGTATGTATACTGTGTGTATACTGTGTATATACAGTATGTATACTGTATGTATACTGTGTGTATACTGTATGTATACTGTGTATATACTGTGTGTATACTGTATTTATACTGTGTGTATTCTGTGTATATACAGTATGTATACTGTATGTATACTGTGTGTATACTGTATGTATACTGTGTATATACTGTGTGTATACTGTATTTATACTGTGTGTATACTGTGTATATACAGTATGTATACTGTATGTATACTGTGTGTATACTGTATGTATACTGTGTATATACTGTGTGTATACTGTATTTATACTGTGTGTATACTGTGTGTACTGTGTTGCAGGAGGTTACTGCATCCATTCGTCTGTTAATTTGTTACGTATGGAATTGTCTTGCATTTCTTTCAGTGTGCAGACGTGTATTTCTTTCAGTGTGCAGACATGTGTATTTCTTTCAGTGTACAGACGTGTATTTCTTTCAGTGTACAGACGTGTATTTCTTTCAGTGTGCAGACATGTGTATTTCTTTCAGTGTACAGACGTGTATTTCTTTTAGTGTACAGACGTGTATTTCTTTCAGTGTACAGACGTGTATTTCTTTCAGTGTACAGACATGTATTTCTTTCAGTGTACAGACGTGTATTTCTTTCAGTGTACAGACATGTGTATTTCTTTCAGTGTACAGACGTGTATTTCTTTTAGTGTACAGACGTGTATTTCTTTCAGTGTACAGACGTGTATTTCTTTCAGTGTACAGACATGTGTATTTCTTTCAGTGTACAGACGTGTATTTCTTTCAGTGTGCAGACGTGTATTTCTTTCAGTGTACAGACATGTGTATTTCTTTCAGTGTGCAGACGTGTATTTCTTTCAGTGTGCAGACATGTGTATTTCTTTCAGTGTACAGACGTGTATTTCTTTCAGTGTACAGACATGTATTTCTTTCAGTGTACAGACATGTGTATTTCTTTCAGTGTACAGACATGTATTTCTTTCAGTGTGCAGACATGTGGGCTGTGTTCTACCTTTAAATGTGTATTTCTTCTTCTGTTCTCTCATATGTTCTGGTTCTGTTCTTTCTCTCTTGTACAGTCTGTGTGTGACTTCAGTTTTAAAGGAGCTGATGGTTTAATCGCTTTGATTGATCCTTATTCATTAAAGCAACATCATGTTCCTCTGTGTGTATTTATATTTATATGACATATATAGTCTGTGGGAAACTGTCAGTTATCTGAGTATAAATAATACACAGACTGAAAGGGTCAATGTAATCAGATTCCTTGGAGTAACTATACAAAAGTGCAGTTGTTGTAGTTCATGGAGGTGTGGCTGAAAACTGACAGAACTAATACAAATCCAATCAACATTATTCAGAAAAGGCCAATAGCACTGATCAATACAGTGTCCTATAGAGAACACACTCATCAGTTTAGGATCAAACTAAAAGTTTTAAAGTTCGGTAACTTAGTCGACTTTAAAACAAAACAATTCATGTTGAAAATTGAAAAAATCTGTTGCCTGTTCATATTCAGAGCTTGATTAAAATATGGGAAATTATTTCTAATTTCAGAGGAAGTCATGTGTTCAATAAACCTTCTGTTAGAACAAATATGAACATATATGAACACATATGAACACATATGAACACATATGAACAAATATGAACACATATGAACACATATGAACACATATGAACAAATATGAACATACGAACACATATGAACACATATGAACAAATATGAACAAATATGAACATATATGAACACATATGAACACATATGAACAAATATGAACATATATGAACACATATGAACACATATGAACAAATATGAACACATATGAACACATATGAACAAATATGAACATATATGAACACATATGAACATATATGAACACATATGAACATATATGAACAAATATGAACATATATGAACACATATGAACACATATGAACAAATATGAACACATATGAACACATATGAACAAATATGAACATATATGAACACATATGAACACATACGAACACATATGAACACATATGAACACATATGAACACATATGAACAAATATGAACACATATGAACACATATGAACAAATATGAACATATATGAACACATATGAACACATACGAACACATATGAACACATATGAACAAATATGAACATATATGAACACATACGAACATATATGAACACATATGAACATATATGAACAAATATGAACATATATGAACACATATGAACACATACGAACACATATGAACACATATGAACAAATATGAACATATATGAACACATACGAACATATATGAACACATATGAACATATATGAACACATACGAACATATATGAACACATATGAACACATATGAACAAATATGAACACATATGAACAAATATGAACATATATGAACACATACGAACATATACAAACACATATGAACAAATATGAACACATATGAACACATACGAACATATATGAACACATATGAACAAATATGAACCCATATGAACATATATGAACACATATGAACAAATATGAACACATACGAACACATATGAACACATACGAACACATATGAACATATATGAACACATATGAACACATATGAACATATATGAACACATATGAACACATATGAGCACATTTAGTCTGTGTTGGAGGACATGTTTGGAACCAGTTCAGTCCTGAGTTCACAGACTGTCCAACACTATTTATGTTTAAAACTAGGTTTAAATGTCATGAAAACAGATGCAGAATGTGAATGTTCATTTTTCCACTCAAACTATTGAATTTAGTTTTTGGTTGTTTCTATTGTTTCTAAACTAAAGGCGTTGGGATCTATTGTATTTCATTTGTTTGCTGATATGAATGGGGGGTCAGCAGAATGATGTTGGCCTTCAGCCTATTCCTTTACAGACTCTGGAGTTTTTAAACATTGGATCTGCAGAAATGTCTAATGTTTGAAATGTCTGAATAAACACAACTGAACTGAACTGATCTAATGATTGAAAATCATCTAAAATCATCATTTATGTCAAATTATTGAAATTCATAATCACACGTTTAAATACTGACAGTGGGTCCAGTTCCTGTGGTTCCACTGTTTCATGGGCAGTGGAAGAACTATTGGTTCCATCTGTGGAAACTGTTACTGAGATAAAGGATGAGATTAAATAAACCTGAACTTAGCCTGGTCTGGACCAGGTTAACTCCACAGAATAAATCTCCATGGTAACTGATATCAAAACATATCCTGCTTTCCCCTATCCTGCTTTTGTGAAACCGGATCATGGATAAGTTGAGCCAGGATAGCCCACATATCCCGGCTTAATCCCTTATCCTAGTTTGGTGGAACAGGCCCCAGGTCCTTTGGGTCTTGACCCACAGCTCAGGACCACAGGTGAGGGTCTGAACGTAGACTGAGGGGAAATCCAGAGCTTCTCCTTTAGGCTCAGCTCCTTCTGAACCACAACAGACCCGTACAAGCACTGCAGACGCTGCACCCACCCACCTGTCAATCTGAACCTCCACCCACCCACCTGTCAATCTGAACCTCCACCCACCCACCTGTCAATCTGAACCTCCACCCACCCACCTGTCAATCACACACTCCACCCTTCCCTCACTGTGAACCAGACCCACATACTGGAACTCCACTGGGGTCAAAGACTCCCCACCGACAGACCACTTTTATCTGGTCCAGAACCATAGACTTGGATTTGGAGGTGCTGATCCTCATCCCACTGGCCCAAATAATAATAATAATAATAATAATAATAATAGTAATAATAATAATAATAATAATAATAATAATAATAATAATAATAATAATAGTAATAATAATAATAATAATAATAATAATAATAATAATAATAATAATAAGCTGATGTGACCAGTTTAATTCTATTTTCATGTCCTTTTTGGTCCACATTTGTCCACCTGGTCTTGGGTCCACCAGGTCTTGGGTCCACCAGGTCTTGGGTCCACCAGGTCTTGGGTCCACCTGGTCTTGGGTCCACCAGGTCTTGGGTCCACCTGGTCTTGGGTCCACCTGGTCTTGGGTCCACCTGGTCTTGGGTCCACCCGGTCTTGGGTCCACCCGGTCTTGGGTCCACCAGGTCTTGGGTCCACCTGGTCTTGGGTCCACCCGGTCTTGGGTCCACCAGGTCTTGGGTCCACCAGGTCTTGGGTCCACCCGGTCTTGGGTCCACCAGGTCTTGGGTCCACCAGGTCTTGGGTCCACCTGGTCTTGGGTCCACCCGGTCTTGGGTCCACCAGGTCTTGGGTCCACCTGGTCTTGGGTCCACCCGGTCTTGGGTCCACCAGGTCTTGGGTCCACCAGGTCTTGGGTCCACCCGGTCTTGGGTCCACCAGGTCTTGGGTCCACCTGTGACTTTAATGGGCTGATTCCACTCCTGGTTTCAGCTGTGGTTCACATGTGGATCAGAAGCTCCTCTTCAGTTTGTGAAAGTCCAACAGCTCAGACTGTCGGACTAAAGACGACGTTCATGACTGAACAGAACAGACGGAACCCAAACAGATAAAGGATTCCATTTCATCTGGAAGAAAAACCACATCCATGTTCATTCTATGGGAGTAACACACACACACACACACACACATTAATGAGTCCCAGGTGGTTTTTCATGGACACACTGTTTCTTCTCCAGATGCTTCTGGCTCCATGTGCTGTTTGAACAGAAACTCCAAACGTTCTTTTTTCTTCCATTTGAAACTAAAGTCACATTTGTTTCCACTTTTTCCTGAATGGATTCAACTGTTTTCCGATCGGTTTTGTTGACGTTACTTTGACCTTGTTGCGTCTTTAACATCATTTTGTTTCCTTCATTTTCCTCTTTTCATCTTGTTTGATCATTTTTGTTTATATTGTTTTCTTTTTCTGCTGACTTTACTTTTAAGTCAGTTCATCTTTTTCCATCTTCCACTTCTTTCATCCCTTTTGTCTGATTTTCATTTGCATCATTTCTGTTTTCATCTTGTTTGATCATTTATGTCGTCTTCATCTGTTTTTGTTTACATCATCTGTCTGGTTTGTTTACATCATCTGTCTGGTTTTGTTTACATCATCTGTCTGTTTTTGTTTACATCATCTGTCTGGTTTTTGTTTACATCATCTGTCTGGTTTGTTTACATCATCTGTCTGGTTTGTTTACATCATCTGTCTGGTTTGTTTACATCATCTGTCTGGTTTGTTTACATCATCTGTCTGTTTTTGTTTACATCATCTGTCTGTTTTTGTTTACATCATCTGTCTGTTTTTGTTTACATCATCTGTCTGGTTTTGTTTACATCATCTGTCTGTTTTTGTTTACATCATCTGTCTGGTTTGTTTACATCATCTGTCTGGTTTTGTTTACATCATCTGTCTGTTTTTGTTTACATCATCTGTCTGGTTTTGTTTACATCATCTGTCTGGTTTTGTTTACATCATCTGTCTGGTTTTGTTTACATCATCTGTCTGTTTTTGTTTACATCATCTGTCTGGTTTTGTTTACATCATCTGTCTGTTTTTGTTTACATCATCTGTCTGGTTTGTTTACATCATCTGTCTAGTTTTTGTTTACATCATCTGTTTTTGTTTATGTTGTCTTCGTCTTGTTGCATGTGTTGTTTTCATCTTGTGTTTTTAATCATTTTCATTCGTTTTTGTCTTTTTCCATCTTTCTTTTTCTTTTTTGTTCCTTTGATCTTGTTGCATCATTTTCTTCTTTTCATTTTGTTTAATCATTGACATCGTTTTCATTTTGTTGTCTTTGACATTGTTTTTATTTGCATCATTTTCGTTGTTTTCTTTATTTAGAAGTAGAAATAATCCTCTCGTTTCTTCAACTTTCACTCAGAATCAAAAACCTTTAAACTTCGTAGAAATAATGACGTTACATTTATTGTGATAATTATCGATATTGACGGACATGAGCGTTCCCGCCCTGCCCCGCCCCGCCCCAGTGTCTACATTCATACATTCCAGGATCATTTGCGTCCATTTGGCGTCCGTCACAGATCGCTGGTTGGAGACGGAGCGCCGCAGATGATGATGGGCTTGGTGTTGGTGCCGCCGTGGTCGTGACCCGGACAAACGGCCAGATGGAGGCGGTCGGTAAACGTCCCCGCGCAGAAGGTGAACAGCGGCGTCATGGCGTCTGCCTCCAGAAACGTCACCGTCCCGGCGGGGACGCTGCACAGGATGCCCACCCGGCTGAAGCGCTTGAGCACGGGCAGCTGGCGGGGAACGCCGCCGTGCCACGCCGTGTACTCGCCGTCGAAGAACTCCACGCACCAGGATTCGGTGCCGCGGCCGAGCCAGCAGTCCTCGGAGGGGCCTTTGCGCGGGATGGCGGCGTATGTGACGCCCAGCTCCCAGTACGTCTTCCCCGACACGTCCACCTCCCAGTAGTGGCGCCCGAAGTCCACGCCCTGCGAGCTGACGGCGTTCAGGGTGGTGTCGAAGCGTTCGGGGACGTCGGGAACGTCCTGCCAGGCGTCGGTGTAGGTGGCGCTGTCGCCGCGGGGGGAGATGATGAGCTTGGGGTGGGCGGAGTCTGGATTCAGATGCACCTCGCTGGAATCTGAGAATCAGAACGAAACATTTAATACGACAACGAACGGAGACGCAAGAAAAAAAAAACAAAAACGAAAGAAACAAAAGACAAGGACGGAGCGGACGAGACGGAAAACTGAAGCAGGATTCAACCAGAAAAACACTCACCCCCCCCACCAAAGCAGATCAGCCCCCCCCACCAAAGCAGAACAGCCCCCCCCCCCACCAAAGCAGATCAGCCCCACCCCACCAAAGCAGAACAGCCCCCCCCACCAAAGCAGAACAGCCCCCCCCCCCACCAAAGCAGAACAGCCCCCCCCACCAAAGCAGATCAGCCCCCCCCACCAAAGCAGATCAGCCCCACCCCACCAAAGCAGAACAGCCCCCCCCCCACCAAAGCAGAACAGGACCCCCCCCCCCACCAAAGCAGATCAGCCCCACCCCACCAAAGCAGAACAGCCCCCCCCCCACCAAAGCAGAACAGGACCCCCCCCACCAAAGCAGAACAGGACCCCCCCCACCAAATCAGAACAGGACCCCCCCCACCAAAGCAGAACAGCCCCCCCCCCACCAAAATGTAATCATTTGTTCCTTGTGTCAGTATCAACATTTACTGAAAATTTCATCCAAATCCATCCAGAACTTTTACACTTATCTGGCACACAGACAAACAAACAAACAAACAAACAAACAGACAAACAAACAAACCAGATGAAAACAGAACGTCCACCGTTCCACTTAGCAGACATAAAAACACACACACACTCACATATATGTGAATATATATATATATATATATATATATATATATATATATATATATATATATATATATATATATATACACACGACCAATCAGATGAGTTCAGTGGATGTTTGGTGGATTTGTGGTGTAAATTATTTTTGTGTATTCTAGTGGATTTTCGGTGCATGTTTGTAGGATATATGTTGTTCTATATGTTCTATATGTTATTCTATATGTTCTATAGGTTGTTCTACAGGTTGTCGGTGGACTGACAGCTCCTGATCACAGTCCTGATGACCAGCGTCTACATGTTCTATATCTTCCATAGGTTCTAAAGGTTCTATATGTTCTATAGATTCTGTATGTTCTATATGTTCCATAGGTTCTAAATGTTCTATGTGTTCCACAGGTTCTATATGTTCTATAGGTTCTATGTGTTCCATATGTTCTATAGGTTCTGTGTTCTATATGTGCTATGTGTTCCATAGGTTCAATATGTTCTATATGTCCTATAGATTCTATGTGTTCTATAGGTTCTATATGTTCCATTTGTTCTATGTGTTCTATAGGTTCTATATGTCCTATAGGTTCTATGTGTTCTATATGTCCTACAGGTTCTATGTGTTCTATATGTTCTATGTGTTCTATATGTTCTATAGGTTCTATGTGTTCTATATGTTCTATAGGTTCTGTGTTCTACGTGTTCTATAGGTTCTATGTGTTCTATATGTTCCATTTGTTCTATGTGTTCTATATGTTCTATATGTCCTATAGGTTCTATGTGTTCTATAGGTTCTATGTGTTCTATATGTCCTACAGGTTCTATGTGTTCTATATGTTCTATGTGTTCTATATGTTCTATGTGTTCTATATGTTCTATGTGTTCTATATGTTCTATAGGTTCTATGTGTTCTATATGTTCTATAGGTTCTGTGTTCTACGTGTTCTATAGGTTCTATGTGTTCTATATGTTCCATTTGTTCTATGTGTTCTATAGGTTCTATATGTCCTATAGGTTCTATGTGTTCTATAGGTTCTATGTGTTCTATATGTCCTACAGGTTCTATGTGTTCTATATGTTCTATATGTTCTATAGGTTCTATGTGTTCTATATGTTCTATGTGTTCTATATGTTCTATAGGTTCTATGTGTTCTATATGTTCTATAGGTTCTGTGTTCTACGTGTTCTATAGGTTCTATACTGACAGCTCCTGATCACAGTCCTGATGATGGGCGTCTGGGCGCTGATCAGCAGCAGCAGGTTGGAGCTCAGCTGGATCATGTGATCGGCTTTAGCCTGGTCCAGGTTCACACTGCCAGGGTCGGTCCGGTTCAGAACCTCCGCCACCCTGGAGGGGGTGGAGCAAAGACAGGAAGCACAACAAAGGTTACAACTGGAAGGGGCGGAGCATAAACAGGAAGCACAATAGAGGTTACAACTGGAAGGGGCGGAGCATAAACAGGAAGCACAAGAGGTTAAAACTGGAAGGGGCGGAGCATAAACAGGAAGCACAACAGAGGTTACAACTGTTCACAACGTTAAGAACAGGACAAGTTTATGTACAGACGACCGAAGGAACATCCGACTGAACCAGAGGAACATCCCACTGAACCAGAGGAACATCCCACTGAACCAAAGGAACATCCCACTGAAGCAAAGGAACATCCCACTGAACCAGAAGAACATCCCACTGAACCAGAGGAACATCCCACTGAACCAAAGGAACATCCCACTGAACCAGAGGAACATCCCACTGAACCAAAGGAACATCCCACTGAACCAGAGGAACATCCCACTGAACCAAAGGAACATCCCACTGAACCAGAAGAACATCCGACTGAACCAAAGGAACATCCCACTGAACCAGAGGAACATCCCACTGAACCAAGGAACATCCCACTGAACCAGAAGAACATCCGACTGAACCAGAGGAACATCCGACTGAACCAAAGGAACATCCGACTGAACCAGAGGAACATCCCACTGAACCAAAGGAACATCCCACTGATCCCACTGAACCAGAGGAACATCCCACTGAACCAAAGGAACATCCCACTGAACCAAAGGAACATCCCACTGAACCAAAGGAACATCCGACTGAACCAGAGGAACATCCCACTGAACCAGAGGAACATCCCACTGAACCAGAGGAACATCCCACTGAACCAAAGGAACATCCCACTGAACCAAAGGAACATCCCACTGAACCAGAAGAACATCCCACTGAACCAGAGGAACATCCCACTGAACCAAAGGAACATCCGACTGAACCAGAGGAACATCCCACTGAACCAGAGGAACATCCCACTGAACCAAAGGAACATCCCACTGATCCCACTGAACCAGAGGAACATCCCACTGAACCAAAGGAACATCCCACTGAACCAAAGGAACATCCCACTGAACCAGAAGAACATCCGACTGAACCAGAGGAACATCCCACTGAACCAAAGGAACATCCGACTGAACCAGAGGAACATCCCACTGATCCCACTGAACCAGAGGAACATCCCACTGAACCAAAGGAACATCCCACTGAACCAGAGGAACATCCCACTGAACCAGAGGAACATCCGACTGAACCAAAGGAACATCCCACTGAACCAAAGGAACATCCCACTGAACCAGAGGAACATCCCACTGAACCAGAGGAACATCCCACTGAACCAGAGGAACATCCCACTGATCCCACTGAACCAGAGGAACATCCCACTGAACCAAAGGAACATCCCACTGAACCAAAGGAACATCCCACTGAACCAGAGGAACATCCCACTGAACCAGAGGAACATCCGACTGAACCAAAGGAACATCCCACTGAACCAGAGGAACATCCCACTGAACCAGAGGAACATCCGACTGAACCAAAGGAACATCCCACTGAACCAAAGGAACATCCCACTGAACCAGAAGAACATCCGACTGAACCAAAGGAACATCCCACTGAACCAGAGGAACATCCCACTGAACCAAAGGAACATCCCACTGAACCAGAAGAACATCCGACTGAACCAGAGGAACATCCGACTGAACCAAAGGAACATCCGACTGAACCAGAGGAACATCCCACTGAACCAAAGGAACATCCCACTGATCCCACTGAACCAGAGGAACATCCCACTGAACCAAAGGAACATCCCACTGAACCAAAGGAACATCCCACTGAACCAAAGGAACATCCGACTGAACCAGAGGAACATCCCACTGAACCAGAGGAACATCCCACTGAACCAGAGGAACATCCCACTGAACCAAAGGAACATCCCACTGAACCAAAGGAACATCCCACTGAACCAGAAGAACATCCCACTGAACCAGAGGAACATCCCACTGAACCAAAGGAACATCCGACTGAACCAGAGGAACATCCCACTGAACCAGAGGAACATCCCACTGAACCAGAGGAACATCCCACTGAACCAAAGGAACATCCCACTGATCCCACTGAACCAGAGGAACATCCCACTGAACCAAAGGAACATCCCACTGAACCAAAGGAACATCCCACTGAACCAGAAGAACATCCGACTGAACCAGAGGAACATCCCACTGAACCAAAGGAACATCCGACTGAACCAGAGGAACATCCCACTGATCCCACTGAACCAGAGGAACATCCGACTGAACCAAAGGAACATCCCACTGAACCAGAGGAACATCCGACTGAACCAGAGGAACATCCGACTGAACCAAAGGAACATCCCACTGAACCAAAGGAACATCCGACTGAACCAGAGGAACATCCCACTGAACCAGAGGAACATCCCACTGAACCAGAGGAACATCCCACTGATCCCACTGAACCAGAGGAACATCCCACTGAACCAAAGGAACATCCCACTGAACCAGAGGAACATCCCACTGAACCAGAGGAACATCCCACTGAACCAGAGGAACATCCCACTGAACCAGAGGAACATCCCACTGAACCAAAGGAACATCCCACTGAACCAGAGGAACATCCCACTGAACCAAAGGAACATCCCACTGAACCAAAGGAACATCCCACTGAACCAAAGGAACATCCCACTGAACCAGAGGAACATCCCACTGAACCAAAGGAACATCCCACTGAACCAAAGGAACATCCGACTGAACCAGAGGAACATCCCACTGAACCAAAGGAACATCCCACTGAACCAGAGGAACATCCCACTGAACCAGAGGAACATCCGACTGAACCAGAGGAACATCCGACTGAACCAAAGGAACATCCGACTGAACCAGAGGAACATCCCACTGAACCAGAGGAACATCCGACTGAACCAAAGGAACATCCCACTGAACCAGAGGAACATCCCACTGAACCAAAGGAACATCCCACTGAACCAGAGGAACATCCGACTGAACCAAAGGAACATCCGACTGAACCAAAGGAACATCCGACTGAACCAGAGGAACATCCCACTGAACCAGAGGAACATCCGACTGAACCAAAGGAACATCCCACTGAACCAGAGGAACATCCCACTGAACCAGAGGAACATCCGACTGAACCAAAGGAACATCCGACTGAACCAGAGGAACATCCCACTGAACCAGAGGAACATCCCACTGAACCAAAGGAACATCCCACTGAACCAAAGGAACATCCCACTGAACCAGAGGAACATCCGACTGAACCAGAGGAACATCCGACTGAACCAAAGGAACATCCCACTGAACCAGAGGAACATCCCACTGAACCAGAGGAACATCCCACTGAACCAAAGGAACATCCCACTGAACCAAAGGAACATCCCACTGAACCAAAGGAACATCCCACTGAACCAAAGGAACATCCCACTGAACCAAAGGAACATCCCACTGAAAAGAATGGAAGCAGAGGAGTTCCATGTGCCCACCCACAGGCCCCGCCCCTTCACAACCACACACACACACAGGCCCCGCCCCTTCATAACCACACACACACACCCTCTTCTAGTATGTGTCGCACAGTTTGTTTTTAACATTTACATTTTTTTTATATTTCATCAATTTGATCCACAAACTAAAATATCAAATGCTCAACAACTGTCATATTTTAACCCTTTAAATGACATGTTCATAATGAAAATAAACCATACATTTGACGCAAAAAACACAAAACACTTCCCAACATTCTACATATAAACTGTATTATTTATGTTTTTAATTTTTCCTCCTGTCATCTGTCAGTGATTCACACCAACGCTGGTTCACATTATTATTAGTTTTGGTTCTAGGTCCAATGTTAAATGTTAAATGTCACTTTAATATCATGTAAAGTGTGTTTAATATACTCACCTGGACAGCACAGGGTTAAGTGTGTTTAATATACTCACCTGGACAGCACAGGGTTAAGTGTGTTTAATATACTCACCTGGACAGCACAGGGTTCAGTGTGTTTAATATACTCACCTGGACAGCACAGGGTTCAGTGTGTTTAATATACTCACCTGGACAGCACAGGGTTAAGTGTGTCCTACTGTACCTGTCTTCTGTGTCCATGTCGTCCTGTTCTGGAAAAGTGAAGACTGCCTGGAAAAAAGCCCAGAAGACCATCTTTAAAAGCCTTGAACCTGGTTTAATCTGCTCCAGTATATGTGGATTTAAAGTGGCCTTCACCGTGGGATGGGGTTGGACGTCCATCTGGTCCAGGACTAAGCTGAGCCGGGCCAGGTCCTGCTCGATGTCCTGGATCAGGGAACAGTTGGTCTCCATGAGTCCGTCCAGAGCCGCCACTGCCGCCCGCTCCTCCATCTCCAGGTGGGACAGGGTGGTCCTCAGGTCCGCATCCAGGACCGACTGGATCTCCTGGTAGGTCCTGATGATGTGGTCCCTGATCCCCGAGGACTGTCTCTGGAGGAGGACCACAGAAAAAGACCATCTGAAAACCACCTGGGCTTTGGATCCACCTGACACGTGTTCCACCTCCAGACCTAACCTGATTGGTCCTTGGAGGTTCATCTCAGGTGCTGATTGGCTCTGAACCTTTTGATAATTACTGTAGTTTAATTAAATGACACAGAAATGATATCATTAAACTGAAAACATCAAACATTTGTACGGATCTGAGAAAAACAGAAGGTTCCTGTTCCTTCTTCAGTAACATTTGTCATTGTTGTTGTTAAATGTTTCTTTGGTCCAGGTCTGAAACACCTTCACCTCAGAACAAACGGTCCAATAAAAGAGTCAAAGTGGCTCCGACGTCACCAGGACAGCCGGGTCCACGTCAGGAGCAGAACCAGGACACGCTGATGTCAGATAGACGACAGGAACAGGACAGTGATGGAGCAGAACATGGGACTGATGGAGTGTTACTATGGTAACAACCCCAGTGACAGAGGGTGGAATGGGTGGATCCAAACCCCGCCTCCTCAGTGACGTAGAAACAGCTGTTAGCTCAGTGTTCAAATATCTGCGAGAAGACGTTTGGATCCCAGATACAGACGGAGGAGGTTCAGCGCCGGAACATCTGCACAAAGATGACACGGCAAGGGGGAGGAGCCAGGACCACAAGGTAGCCTCTGGGTGGTTCCACCATCACCCCCAAATATGGAGACTGGGTACCAAGGCCCAAAAACAGACAGACTGAACACAAGGACAGCGGACCTGAGAGACAGGTACCAGAAAGAAGGACCACAGGACCAGAAAGAAGGACCAAAGGACCAGAAAGAAGGACCAAAGAACCTGAAAGAAGGACCAAAGAACCTGAAAGAAGGACCACAGGACCAGAAAGAAGGACCACAGGACCAGAAAGAAGGACCAAAGGACCAGAAAGAAGGACCAAAGAACCTGAAAGAAGGACCAAAGAACCTGAAAGAAGGACCACAGGACCAGAAAGAAGGACCACAGGACCAGAAAGAAGGACCAAAGAACCTGAAAGAAGGACCACAGGACCAGAAAGAAGGACCAAAGAACCTGAAAGAAGGACCACAGGACCAGAAAGAAGGACCAAAGGACCAGAAAGAAGGACCACAGGACCAGAAAGAAGGACCAAAGGACCAGAAAGAAGGACCAAAGAACCTGAAAGAAGGACCACAGGACCAGAAAGAAGGACGAAAGAACCTGAAAGAAGGACCAAAGAACCTGAAAGAAGGACCACAGGACCAGAAAGAAGGACGAAAGAACCTGAAAGAAGGACCAAAGGACCAGAAAGAAGGACCACACGACCAGAAAGAAGGACCAAAGAACCTGAAAGAAGGACCACAGGACCAGAAAGAAGGACCAAAGGACCAGAAAGAAGGACCAAAGGACGAGAAAGAAGGACCAAAGAACCTGAAAGAAGGACCACAGGACCAGAAAGAAGGACGAAAGAACCTGAAAGAAGGACCACAGGACCAGAAAGAAGGACCAAAGAACCTGAAAGAAGGCCCACAGGACCAGAAAGAAGGACCAAAGGACCAGAAAGAAGGACCAAAGAACCTGAAAGAAGGACCAAAGAACCTGAAAGAAGGACCACAGGACCAGAAAGAAGGACCACAGGACCAGAAAGAAGGACCAAAGGACCAGAAAGAAGGACCAAAGAACCTGAAAGAAGGACCACAGGACCAGAAAGAAGGACGAAAGAACCTGAAAGAAGGACCACAGGACCAGAAAGAAGGACCAAAGGACCAGAAAGAAGGACCACAGGACCAGAAAGAAGGACCAAAGGACCAGAAAGAAGGACCAAAGAACCTGAAAGAAGGACCACAGGACCAGAAAGAAGGACGAAAGAACCTGAAAGAAGGACCAAAGAACCTGAAAGAAGGACCACAGGACCAGAAAGAAGGACGAAAGAACCTGAAAGAAGGACCAAAGGACCAGAAAGAAGGACCACACGACCAGAAAGAAGGACCAAAGAACCTGAAAGAAGGACCACAGGACCAGAAAGAAGGACCAAAGGACCAGAAAGAAGGACCAAAGGACGAGAAAGAAGGACCAAAGAACCTGAAAGAAGGACCACAGGACCAGAAAGAAGGACCAAAGAACCTGAAAGAAGGACCACAGGACCAGAAAGAAGGACCAAAGAACCTGAAAGAAGGCCCACAGGACCAGAAAGAAGGACCAAAGGACCAGAAAGAAGGACCAAAGAACCTGAAAGAAGGACCAAAGAACCTGAAAGAAGGACCACAGGACCAGAAAGAAGGACCACAGGACCAGAAAGAAGGACCAAAGGACCAGAAAGAAGGACCAAAGAACCTGAAAGAAGGACCACAGGACCAGAAAGAAGGACGAAAGAACCTGAAAGAAGGACCACAGGACCAGAAAGAAGGACCAAAGGACCAGAAAGAAGGACCACAGGACCAGAAAGAAGGACCAAAGGACCAGAAAGAAGGACCAAAGAACCTGAAAGAAGGACCACAGGACCAGAAAGAAGGACCAAAGAACCTGAAAGAAGGACCAAAGAACCTGAAAGAAGGACCACAGGACCAGAAAGAAGGACGAAAGAACCTGAAAGAAGGACCACAGGACCAGAAAGAAGGACCACACGACCAGAAAGAAGGACCAAAGAACCTGAAAGAAGGACCACAGGACCAGAAAGAAGGACCAAAGGACCAGAAAGAAGGACCAAAGAACCTGAAAGAAGGACCACAGGACCAGAAAGAAGGACCAAAGAACCTGAAAGAAGGACCACAGGACCAGAAAGAAGGACCAAAGGACCAGAAAGAAGGACCAAAGGACCAGAAAGAAGGACTACAGGACCAGAAAGGACCACAGGACCAGAAAGAAGGACCACAGGACCAGAAAGAAGGACCAAAGAACCAGAAAGAAGGACCACAGGACCAGAAAGAAGGACCACAGAACCAGAAAGAAGGACCAAAGAACCTGAAAGAAGGACCACAGGACCAGAAAGAAGGACCAAAGGACCAGAAAGAAGGACCAAAGGACCAGAAAGAAGGACCACAGGACCAGAAAGAAGGACCAAAGAACCTGAAAGAAGGACCACAGGACCAGAAAGAAGGACGAAAGAACCTGAAAGAAGGACCACAGGACCAGAAAGAAGGACCAAAGGACCAGAAAGAAGGACCACAGGACCAGAAAGAAGGACCAAAGGACCAGAAAGAAGGACCAAAGAACCTGAAAGAAGGACCACAGGACCAGAAAGAGGGACGAAAGAACCTGAAAGAAGGACCAAAGAACCTGAAAGAAGGACCACAGGACCAGAAAGAAGGACGAAAGAACCTGAAAGAAGGACCAAAGGACCAGAAAGAAGGACCACAGGACCAGAAAGAAGGACCAAAGAACCTGAAAGAAGGACCACAGGACCAGAAAGAAGGACCAAAGGACCAGAAAGAAGGACCAAAGGACCAGAAAGAAGGACCAAAGAACCTGAAAGAAGGACCACAGGACCAGAAAGAAGGACCAAAGAACCTGAAAGAAGGACCACAGGACCAGAAAGAAGGACCAAAGAACCTGAAAGAAGGACCACAGGACCAGAAAGAAGGACCAAAGGACCAGAAAGAAGGACCAAAGGACCAGAAAGAAGGACCACAGGACCAGAAAGAAGGACCACAGGACCAGAAAGAAGGACCAAAGAACCAGAGAGAAGGACCAAAGAACCTGAAAGAAGGACCACAGGACCAGAAAGAAGGACCACAGAACCAGAAAGAAGGACCAAAGAACCTGAAAGAAGGACCACAGGACCAGAAAGAAGGACCAAAGGACCAGAAAGAAGGACCAAAGAACCTGAAAGAAGGACCAAAGGACCAGAAAGAAGGACCACAGGACCAGAAAGAAGGACCACAGGACCAGAAAGAAGGACCAAAGGACCAGAAAGAAGGACCACAGGACCAGAAAGAAGGACCAAAGGACCAGAAAGAAGGACCAAAGAACCTGAAAGAAGGACCACAGGACCAGAAAAAAGGACGAAAGAACCTGAAAGAAGGACCAAAGAACCTGAAAGAAGGACCACAGGACCAGAAAGAAGGACGAAAGAACCTGAAAGAAGGACCAAAGGACCAGAAAGAAGGACCACAGAACCCGAAAGAAGGACCAAAGAACCTGAAAGAAGGACCACAGGACCAGAAAGAAGGACCAAAGGACCAGAAAGAAGGACCAAAGGACCAGAAAGAAGGACCAAAGGACCAGAAAGAAGGACCAAAGGACCAGAAAGAAGGACCACAGGACCAGAAAGAAGGACCAAAGAACCTGAAAGAAGGACCAAAGAACCTGAAAGAAGGACCAAAGGACCAGAAAGAAGGACTACAGGACCAGAAAGGACCACAGGACCAGAAAGAAGGACCACAGGACCAGAAAGAAGGACCAAAGAACCAGAAAGAAGGACCACAGGACCAGAAAGAAGGACCAAAGGACCAGAAAGAAGGACCAAAGAACCTGAAAGAAGGACCACAGGACCAGAAAGAAGGACGAAAGAACCTGAAAGAAGGACCACAGGACCAGAAAGAAGGACCAAAGGACCAGAAAGAAGGACCACAGGACCAGAAAGAAGGACCAAAGGACCAGAAAGAAGGACCAAAGAACCAGAAAGAAGGACCACAGGACCAAACAGGACCAAAGAACCTGAAAGAAGGACCAAAGTACCAGAAAGAAGGACCAAAGAACAAGAAAGAAGGACCAAAGAACCAGAAAGAAGGACCAAAGAACAAGAAAGAAGAACCAAAGAACCACAAAGAAGGACCAAAGGACCAGAAAGAAGGACCAAACAACCAGAAAGAAGGACCAAAGAACCAGACCGGTCTGGACTGGAGGGTCAGGGTTAGTCCTTAGCAGTGGTGTTCCATGGTCAGAGGTCCAGACCATCCCAGCTGAAGTCCTCCTTCTAACAGTAATAAGCAGAGGTGTAGATCTGAGCAAAGATCTGCCCAGGAACTAAAACCAGTCCACGACTGAGAACCTGTAGACTAAGACATGCAGTCCTAGGTACCCCCTAAAGAGGTCTACAAGAGAAGGAGAGGCAGAAGAAACCAGGTGTTCTCCACCAGACCACGTAAGGTCTACTGTCAATGTCCAGGACACAAGGGGACCCCAGACCCACCAAGGACTGAGACTGACCAAGTCTGAAGAGGATCTGGAACAAAGAGGAACCACAGAACACTAATGTCCAATGGGTGATGGACCTACAGGCAAAACCAGACCCACTGGTCCTAAACCAGCAGACCTCCAAACAAGAATGTCCAAAATGAAGAGCTGGACAGAACCAGGTCCAGAACATGGTCCACACCTACTGGACTAGACAGAACCAGGTCCAGAACATAGTCCACACCTACTGGACGAAGAAAATGACTGCAGTCCATGAAGGCCTCTGGAGGACCAGTCAGGGTGACCATCAGATGGAACATATACCAGGACCTGTTCTGTCCCCCATGGGGTTCTGCAGAGGTTCTAAGGTGGACCAACCATCAGAACCTGCTCCACATGGAGGACCTCCAGCTGTCTGTCCAGAAGGAACAGGACATGGACTCTGATCCACCTCAGTGGGACCTAGAGCAGAGACATGGGGCCGGCTTTGGACTAGATAAATGTTCTGAACACCTAAACCCAGATCAGATACCCCAGAGGAAAACCACCCTGGACCTTCACTGGAACAGGTCCAAGAACTGATACCAAGACCAGGAGGCTCCGTACCATGGATGATGATTAGTGGATCTACAGGTATGAACCAGGTCCATCAGTAGATGGTTCTGGGTCGACCCAGTTCTTTCATGTTGTACCTGGATGCTTAACCTCAGGTCCTGGTGGACCTTGGTGTGTCTGTGGACCCTGGTGGACCTTGGTGGACCCTGGTGGACTTTGGTGTGTGTGTGGACCTTAGTGGACCCTGGTGGGTCCTCGTGGACTTTGGTGGACCCTGGTGTGTATGCGTGGACCTTAGTGGACCCACGTGGGTCCTGGTGGACTTTGGTGGATCCTGGTGTTTGTGTGTGTGTGTGTGTGTGTGTGGACCCTGGTGGACTCTGGTGGACTTTGGTGGACTCACTGTGATCTGGCTCTGTCTGGTTGCCAGCTTCTTCAGTCTGAACTTCAGCGCCTCCTGCTGTTTCTTCAGATTCTGCTGATGTTTTTCTAAGGACTCCTGGAAAAGGTGTCAAAGTTCAACATCCACCAGCTGAGTTATATATGAGGCTTATGTCTGTTATATATGTGTCATATATGTGTCATATATGTTATATGTGTGTCATATATGTTATATGTGTCATATATATGTTATATATGTGTCATATATGTGTTATATATGTATGTTATATATGTGTCATATATGTTATATATGTGTCATATACATGTTATATATGTGTCATATATGTGTTATATATGTTATATATGTGTCATATATGTTATATATGTGTCATATACATGTTATATATGTGTGTCATATATGTTATATGTGTCATATACATGTTATATATGTGTCATATGTTATATGTGTCATATATATGTTATATATGTGTGTCATATATGTTATATATGTGTCATATATGTTATATGTGTGTCATGTGTTATATATGTGTCATATATGTTATATATGTATGTTATATGTGTCATATATGTTATATATGTCATATATGTGTGTCATTTGTTATATATGTGTCATATGTTATATGTGTCATATATATGTTATATATGTGTGTCATATATGTGTTATATATATGTTATATGTGTGTCATATATGTGTTATATATGTGTCATATATGACACATGACACACATATATATGACAGATATATAACATATATGCGTCATATATGTTATATATGTATGTTATATATGTCATATATATTATATATGTGTCATGTGTTATATATGTGTGTCATATATGTTATATATGTCATATGTATGTTATATATGTGATATATATATGTTATATGTGTCATATATGTGTTATATATGTGTCATATATAACACATGACACATATATAACATATATATGATAGATATATAACATATATGCGTCATATATGTTATATATGTATGTTATATATGTGTTATATGTGTCATTTATGTGTTATATATGTGTCATATATGTTATATGTGTGTCATGTGTTATATATATGTCATATGTTATATATGTATGTTATATATGTGTCATATATGTGTTATATATGTGTCATATATGTTATATGTGTCATGTGTTATATATGTGTCATATATATGTTATATATGTATGTCATATACAGGGTGAGGAAGCCAAATGTACAATATTTTGAGGCAGGGATTGAAAGACAGTGTGTGACCAATTAGTTTATTGAAAGTCATGAGAATTTATTTGCCACAAGAAAATGTCCATAATAGAAAATGTTTTTATTCTATGTGTCCTCCTTCTTTCTCAATAACTGCCTTCACACGCTTCCTGAAACTTGCACAAGTGTTCCTCAAATATTGCGGTGACAACTTCTCCCATTCTTCTTTAATAGTATCTTCCAGACTTTCTGGTAATAGTTTTGCTCATAGTCATTCTCTTCTTTCCATTATAAACAGTCTTTATGGACACTCCAACTATTTTTGAAATCTCCTTTGGTGTGACGAGTGCATTCAGCAAATCACACACTCTGACGTTTGCTTTCCTGATTACTCATATGGGCAAAAGTTTGTGAAAAGGTATGGATAATAGTGTTAGGTATGATTATGACATCAGTATATGTTTGGGTTCAAAACAACTGACGTAGTGTCTGCTGAGAAAAAACAACTAAATGTTCAGTGTACATTTGGCTTCCCCACCCTGTGTGTGTGTATATATGTGTCAGATATATGTTATATATGTGTGTCATATATGTGTTTTATACACACACACACACCTACACACACACACACACACACACACAGATGTTTGTTCCAGGTGTATTCAGTGTTTGTTTGTGTTCTTATAAACACACTCCTCTTTTTTCCACTGGTTTAAATTCAAAACACTTCAGTTTGTGTTCAGGTTATTTATGTTTTTGTGAAACGATTCTTTTAGTGTAAATACAGAAAAATTATGTGAAACTGTTGATCTTTACAGGCTTACTGGGGTTATGACCGTTTATAGCAGGGCCGGACTGAGACTCATTTTCAGCTCTGGAGTTTCAGACCTCAGAGCGGCCCACTTCAGATCACAACCAGTTCTTCCTCAAATCCTGTCATTCTAACCTTACATGTGATCCTCATGTGTGTCATTAGTGGTTCAGGTTGTGCTGCTGAGCTGCTCCTCTGTCATCAGTAGACTCTGCTCTCCCTTTCACTCTTCCTCCAGTTTCTCTAGACTCACCTGCACCTGGATCACAATAAAAAATAATATCTACAGACATTTGGACTTACTGAACCAGTTCAGATCTTTACATTGGCTAAATATGCAGGTTTATTTAATATTACTTTATGCTGTTGCCTTTCAGTTGTGGGCTTTGTGTATTTACTGTCTCACTTTAATAATAAAAATAAAACAGGTCAGGACTCTGGTTTGGGTCTAGACAGTGGTTTTAGTGGAACTACTGCTTGTTCACAGTCTGTTCCAACAGCTCACCTTTTCCTTCCATCCTGACAGGAACAATCCCCTCATCACTACTGGCTCCTGGCTCTGCTTCTGACACTAAAGCACAGTTTAAATGCTCTGAATTCTCAGCACAAACCTTCTGTTTCCAAAGCCTTGGTGTCAGTTTCATTCATGTAGTGCTGAATCATCTCAGATACCTTTCATACTGAACAGGCCTACACCATACTCTTCATTGGAGCCTATTTCTTCTAATCCTCTTCCCTCTCTGAGCAGTCCTACCTGCCCACTCTGGACTTGTGGGCTCATGGCTGCTGTCTGCTGCTGGATCTGCTTTCTGACTCTGAGGAGCTACAAGACAAAGTTTACCACTTCTGTGGCCTCGCATCAGACTATTATTTAAATGACAGAACCTTATGTTCCACGCCACAATGCCACACAATTCACTGACTCCATAATTAACTCACTTTAAAGGTGCTTTACCCGCTTCATCGTCCTCATTAGTTGTTTCCAACCGGAGGTGGTTTTTGTGAAAAAGTTGCAGATTTTGTCACATTTGGCTGCGTTTGCTTCCAGAGCTTTCCTCTTTTTCACTCTTGCTTCTCCACACCACCCATGTTCTTTCTATTCTCCATGTTTCAAACAGTAAACACAGCTGAGCATCCACAGCCTACAGAGCACAGATGGTATCTGCTCCATAGATGGTCTGTGCTCCACAGATGGTATCTGCTCCACAGATGGTCTGTGCTCCACAGATGGTATCTGCTCCACAGATGGTCTGTGCTCCACAGATGGTATCTGCTCCACAGATGGTCTGTGCTCCACAGATGGTCTGTGCTCCACAGATGGTCTGGGCTCCACAGATGGTCTGTGCTCCACAGATGGTCTGGGCTCCACAGATGGTCTGGGCTCCACAGATGGTATCTGCTCCACAGATGGTCTGTGCTCCACAGATGGTATCTGCTCCACAGATGGTCTGTGCTCCACAGATGGTCTGTGCTCCACAGATGGTCTGTGCTCCACAGATGGTATCTGCTCCACAGATGGTATCTGCTCCACAGATGGTCTGTGCTCCACAGATGGTCTGTGCTCCACAGATGGTCTGGGCTCCACAGATGGTCTGTGCTCCACAGATGGTCTGGGCTCCACAGATGGTCTGGGCTCCACAGATGGTATCTGCTCCACAGATGGTCTGTGCTCCACAGATGGTATCTGCTCCACAGATGGTCTGTGCTCCACAGATGGTCTGTGCTCCACAGATGGTCTGTGCTCCACAGATGGTATCTGCTCCACAGATGGTCTGGGCTCCACAGATGGTCTGGGCTCCACAGATGGTATCTGCTCCACAGATGGTCTGTGCTCCACAGATGGTCTGTGCTCCACAGATGGTCTGTGCTCCACAGATACAGGACAGAGCTACTAACTGTATGTAAGGACAGATTACACCAGGTCACAGAGTGTCTGCAAAAAAGAGGAAGAAAACAGTTTGCTAGTAGAGGGGGTGGGGCCAGGAACAGCGGCTGCAGATTATGTGATCAACTCAGTGCTATGACTGACCCCCCCCCCCCAAAATAAATAAATAAATAAATAAATAAATAAATATTTTTGCGTGTCCTGGGGCGGTTTGCAGCCCAGTGTGAAGCCACTGGGAGGAGGATCAGCACCTCCAAATCCGAGGCCGTGGTTCTCGACTGGATAAAGGTGGTCTTCCCTCTGTGGGTCAGTGGAGAGTCTGTTCCCCAAGTGGAGGAGTTCAAGTATGTGGGTCTGGTTCACAGTGAGGGAAGGATGGAGCGTGAGGTTGACAGACGGATCGGTGCAGCGTCTGCAGCGTCTGCAGTGTCTGCAGTGTCTGCAGTGCTCTTATGTGTCTGTCGTGGTTCAGAAGGAGCTGAGCCGAGAGGAGAAGCTCTGGATTTACCCTCAGTCTACGTTCCTACCCTCACCTATGGTCATGAGCTGTGGGTCAGGACCAAAAGGACCAGATCCTGGATACAAGCGGTCCAAATGAGTTTCCTCTGTA
>NW_021941709.1:43843-75737 GCF_902148855.1 Sphaeramia orbicularis
ACAGAGAGAGAGAGACAGAGAGAGAGAGAGAGAGAGACAGATACAGAGAGAGAGAGAGACAGAGAGAGAGAGAGAGACAGATACACAGAGAGAGAGAGAGAGAGAGAGACAGATACAGAGAGAGACAGAGAGAGATACAGAGAGAGAGAGAGAGAGAGACACAGAGAGAGAGAGACAGAGACAGATACAGAGAGAGAGAGAGAGAGAGAGAGACACAGAGAGAGAGAGAGAGTGTGTGTGTGTGTGCAGTGGGAACACTGGGTGAACAGGTGTGTGTGTGTGTGTGTGTGTTCAGGTGAGTGCAGGTGCTTCTTCAGTGTTAACACTGACTCTGGACTTGGTTTTAAAACGTGCAACACAGGAAACGGATCAAACAGGAAACAGGAAGTAAGAGTCGGTAGTTTTAGTCCAAGAATAAGAACTACAAACAGGATTTAGGACCAAGGACCAGTGAGTCCACATGGGAACCACTGGGGGGGTGGGCTGGACCTAAAGGGGGGGGGGGAGTTGAAACCTGAGGAGGGGGCTGGACAAGGGAAGAGGGCTGGACCTAAGGAGGGGGCTGGACCTGAGGAGGGGGCTGGACCTAAGGAGGGGGCTGGACCTGGAAAGGTGGCCGGACCTGAGGAGGAGGGGGCTGGACCTAAGGAGGGGGCTGGACTAGGGAAGGTGGCCGGACCTGAGGAGGAGGGGGCTGGACCTAAGGAGGGGGCTGGACCAGGGAAGGTGGCCGGACCTGAGGAGGAGGGGGCTGGACCTAAGGAGGGGGTTGGACCAGGAAAGGTGGCCGGACCTGAGGAGGAGGGGGCTGGACCTAAAGAGGGGGCTGGACCAGGGAAGGTGGCTGGACCTGAGGAGGGGGTTGGACCTAAGGAGGGGGCTGGACCATGGTAGGGGGCTGGACCTGAGGAGGGGGTTGGACCTAAGGAGGGTGCTGGACCTGAGTAGGGGGCATTGTACCAGAAGGGGGGGTCTGTACTGACTCCTCCCCCCACACTGGTTCTAGCCGTCTGTTAGCATTAGCTGATCGGAGCCTGTTCTCCTCTGTCTGATCCAGACAGCGTCCACCGCTGGAGTCCAAGCCATGTGCAGATGAGCATGGAGAAGCCAGCATGCTAAGCGCTAGTGATGCTAAGCACTAGTGAGTGGGCAGCTCCTGAAGCGACATGCTAACTCCTCCCATGTCCCCACGTTGAAAGCATGGCGCTGTCTGATCGACTCCGACCTTCAAACGCAACGGACGTTTACATTTACTGCTGATAAAGAGGCCAAGCCCCGCCCCTTTCTGCGGTGCCTCAAAGGACCAAACTTCAGATAAAACAGGATGGAAGTCAGGGGTGTTTCTGATCCTGAACCAACCCAGTTCAACGGCATCAGTATTTAGACCAGATTTAACCCAGTTTAAAACCAGATTTAACCCAGTTTAAAACCAGATTTAACCCAGTTCAATGGCATCAGTATTTTTTTGGTTCATTTTTATATTTTATGGATGACTTTGTCCTTTTGTCCTCCTTCTTCTTCTCCTTTAAACTTTTTTTTTTTCCCATTTCTTGCTTATTGGCTTCATTTGGTTCATTCTAATTCAGACTCAGTCTAATTCATGTTCAGTCTGGAACTTTCTTCCAGGTTTAAGACACAAAACCTTCTTTAGAACTTCCACATTAGATGGAAGTAGACAGGTTTCACTTCTGCTCTCATGTCTCCCCCCTGCCTGTCCTCTGTCTCCTCCCCGTCTCCCCCCTGCCTGTCCTCTGTCTCCTCCCCGTCTCCCCCCTGCCTGTCCTCTGTCTCCTCCCCATCTCCCCCCTGCCTGTCCTCTATCTCCTCCCCATCTCCCCCCTGCCTGTCCTCTGTCTCCTCCCCGTCTCCCCCCTGCCCGTCCTCTGTCTCCTCCCCGTCTCCCCCCTGCCTGTCCTCTATCTCCTCCCCGTCTCCCCCCTGCCTGTCCTCTGTCTCCTCCCCGTCTCCCCCCTGCCTGTCCTCTATCTCCTCCCCGTCTCCCCCCTGCCTGTCCTCTGTCTCCTCCCCGTCTCCCCCCTGCCTGTCCTCTATCTCCTCCCCGTCTCCCCCCTGCCTGTCCTCTGTCTCCTCCCCGTCTCCCCCCTGCCTGTCCTCTATCTCCTCCCCGTCTCCCCCCTGCCTGTCCTCTATCTCCTCCCCGTCTCCCCCCTGCCTGTCCTCTGTCTCCTCCCTGCCTGTCCTCTGTCTCCTCCCCGTCTCCCCCCTGCCTGTCCTCTGTCTCCTCCCCGTCTCCCCCCTGCCTGTCCTCTATCTCCTCCCCGTCTCCCCCCTGCCTGTCCTCTGTCTCCTCCCTGCCTGTCCTCTATCTCCTCCCCGTCTCCCCCCTGCCTGTCCTCTGTCTCCTCCCTGCCTGTCCTCTGTCTCCTCCCCGTCTCCCCCCTGCCTGTCCTCTGTCTCCTCCCCGTCTCCCCCCTGCCTGTCCTCTATCTCCTCCCCGTCTCCCCCCTGCCTGTCCTCTGTCTCCTCCCCGTCTCCCCCCTGCCTGTCCTCTGTCTCCTCCCCGTCTCCCCCCTGCCTGTCCTCTATCTCCTCCCCGTCTCCCCCCTGCCTGTCCTCTGTCTCCTCCCCGTCTCCCCCCTGCCTGTCCTCTGTCTCCTCCCCGTCTCCCCCCTGCCTGTCCTCTATCTCCTCCCCGTCTCCCCCCTGCCTGTCCTCTGTCTCCTCCCCGTCTCCCCCCTGCCTGTCCTCTATCTCCTCCCCGTCTCCCCCCTGCCTGTCCTCTGTCTCCTCCCCGTCTCCCCCCTGCCTGTCCTCTATCTCCTCCCCGTCTCCCCCCTGCCTGTCCTCTATCTCCTCCCCGTCTCCCCCCTGCCTGTCCTCTGTCTCCTCCCCGTCTCCCCCCTGCCTGTCCTCTGTCTCCTCCCCGTCTCCCCCCTGCCTGTCCTCTATCTCCTCCCCGTCTCCCCCCTGCCTGTCCTCTGTCTCCTCCCTGCCTGTCCTCTATCTCCTCCCCGTCTCCCCCCTGCCTGTCCTCTGTCTCCTCCCTGCCTGTCCTCTGTCTCCTCCCCGTCTCCCCCCTGCCTGTCCTCTGTCTCCTCCCCGTCTCCCCCCTGCCTGTCCTCTGTCTCCTCCCCGTCTCCCCCCTGCCTGTCCTCTATCTCCTCCCCGTCTCCCCCCTGCCTGTCCTCTGTCTCCTCCCCGTCTCCCCCCTGCCTGTCCTCTGTCTCCTCCCCGTCTCCACCCTGCCTGTCCTCTATCTCCTCCCCGTCTCCCCCCTGCCTGTCCTCTATCTCCTCCCCGTCTCCCCCCTGCCTGTCCTCTATCTCCTCCCCGTCTCCCCCCTGCCTGTCCTCTGTCTCCTCCCCGTCTCCCCCCTGCCTGTCCTCTGTCTCCTCCCCGTCTCCCCCCTGCCTGTCCTCTGTCTCCTCCCCGTCTCCCCCCTGCCTGTCCTCTGTCTCCTCCCCGTCTCCCCCCTGCCTGTCTCCTCCCCGTCTCCCCCCTGCCTGTCCTCTGTCTCCTCCCCGTCTCCCCCCTGTCTCTGTCCATCCTGGCTTGTGGATGGTTCATGCGTCTCTGGGTGTTTTCTTTGAAGTGGATTTGGGGGCGGTCCCACAGATGGGGGCGGGGCTTGGCCTCCCTATCTGCCTATCACATGTTGAAATGTGAACAGAGTCAATCCTGAAACAGTGATGTCATCAGTACAAAAAGAAGAGGATACTTGCTTTTGGCTCCAACATATTAGGCATAGATACGCCCCTGTCCATCCTGGCCAGAGCTGCACGGCCGTCCTTAATGTGCTACAGGACAGAACATACACACATGTGATAGAGTGGGGGGGGGGGCGGGTGAAGGACACCACACATGTCCAATCAGAGCGGAGACACCGTCCACTGAACAGGACTGAGGACGTCTGTGTGCATTTATGAACAGGACTGAGGACGTCTGTGTGCATTTATGAACAGGACTGAGGACGTCTGTGTGCATTTATGAACAGGACTGAGGACGTCTGTGTGTGCATTTATGAACAGGACTGAGAACGTCTGTGTGCATTTATGAACAGGACTGAGGACGTCTGTGTGCATTTATGAACAGGACTGAGGACGTCTGTGTGTGCATTTATGAACAGGACTGAGGACGTCTGTGTGTGCATTTATGAACAGGACTGAGGACGTCTGTGTGTGCATTTATGAACAGGACTGAGGACGTCTGTGTGCATTTATGAACAGGACTGAGGACGTCTGTGTGTGCATTTATGAACAGGACTGAGGACGTCTGTGTGCATTTATGAACAGGACTGAGGACGTCTGTGTGTGCATTTATGAACAGGACTGAGGACGTCTGTGTGTGCATTTATGAACAGGACTGAGGACGTCTGTGTGTGCATTTATGAACAGGACTGAGGACGTCTGTGTGCATTTATGAACAGGACTGAGGACGTCTGTGTGCATTTATGAACAGGACTGAGGACGTCTGTGTGTGCATTTATGAACAGGACTGAGGACGTCTGTGCATTTATGAACAGGACTGAGGACGTCTGTGTGTGCATTTATGAACAGGACTGAGGACGTCTGTGTGTGCATTTATGAACAGGACTGAGGACGTCTGTGTGCATTTATGAACAGGACTGAGGACGTCTGTGTGTGCATTTATGAACAGGACTGAGGACGTCTGTGTGCATTTATGAACAGGACTGAGGACGTCTGTGTGCATTTATGAACAGGACTGAGGACGTTGTGTGTGCATTTATGAACAGGACTGAGGACGTCTGTGTGTGCATTTATGAACAGGACTGAGGACGTCTGTGTGCATTTATGAACAGGACTGAGGACGTCTGTGTGCATTTATGAACAGGACTGAGGACGTCTGTGTGTGCATTTATGAACAGGACTGAGGACGTCTGTGCATTTATGAACAGGACTGAGGACGTCTGTGTGTGCATTTATGAACAGGACTGAGGACGTCTGTGTGTGCATTTATGAACAGGACTGAGGACGTCTGTGTGCATTTATGAACAGGACTGAGGACGTCTGTGTGTGCATTTATGAACAGGACTGAGGACGTCTGTGTGTGCATTTATGAACAGGACTGAGGACGTCTGTGTGCATTTATGAACAGGACTGAGGACGTCTGTGTGTGCATTTATGAACAGGACTGAGGACGTCTGTGTGCATTTATGAACAGGACTGAGGACGTCTGTGTGTGCATTTATGAACAGGACTGAGGACGTCTGTGTGTGCATTTATGAACAGGGCTGAGGACATCTGTGTGTGCATTTATGAACAGGACTGAGGACGTCTGTGTGTGCATTTATGAACAGGACAGAGGACGTCTGTGTGTGCATTTATGAACAGGACTGAGGACGTCTGTGTGCATTTATGAACAGGACTGAGGACGTCTGTGTGTGCATTTATGAACAGGACTGAGGACGTCTGTGTGTGCATTTATGAACAGGGCTGAGGACGTCTGTGTGTGCATTTATGAACAGGACTGAGGACGTCTGTGTGTGCATTTATGAACAGGACAGAGGACGTCTGTGTGTGCATTTATGAACAGGACTGAGGACGTCTGTGTGCATTTATGAACAGGGCTGAGGACATCTGTGTGTGCATTTATGAACAGGACAGAGGACGTCTGTGTGTGCATTTATGAACAGGACTGAGGACGTCTGTGTGTGCATTTATGAACAGGGCTGAGGACATCTGTGTGTGCATTTATGAACAGGACTGAGGACGTCTGTGTGTGCATTTATGAACAGGACACAACAGCACAGACCACAGGAGCCCATGGGTGGAGCACTGCACCGGGGGTGGGGTGGGGGTGGGGGGGCATTAACCCTTTAACCCCTGACCGTCTGAACTGATGACACATTTAAATATTCAGATCAATTCAACCATTTGTTCAATGTTCAACTTTTTTTTTTTTCTTTTTTCCCCAAAACCTGATTTCCACAATGCTATATTCAAACTAGATGGACAGCATCACCAGTAACAGACAGAACATGGAAAACATACGGTGAGGCAGGAAGTACGGTGGCCCAGAGGTGCAACAGCCCCAAAATGATCCACTATAAGAAAAAACTGAGAACAGCCCCCAAAAAATGATCCACTCTAAGGATTTTTTTCTGTTCTCTGTTAGGCTGTTCTCTTTTTTCTCATGCTGGATAATTTTTTGGGCTTTGTGTTTTTCTGTTCTTCCACCTGTTTTGAGCCTCAAACCCACAGTCAAACCAAACCAAAGTGCAGTACAGGAACAGCAGCACATCTGCATGAAGCTGAACCAGACGCAGGTCCACAGCAGACAGACTGTGTCGGGGGTTAAAGGGTTACAGACGGTGCACGGTGAACCCAGAGTGGACACAACACCAACACTGATGCACAAGCATGGAGCAGGAGGGGGGGGGTGCATTCAAGACATGGGGGGGGGGGGGGGTAAAACCCATGAGCAGGCCAATCTACGGTGCAGGGGGAGGAGCAGGGGGAGGAGCATGCATGTGTGGAAGCAGATGAGACACATACCTGAAAATCTGCAGGATGACAAGGACAGAAAATGACAAAAATGACACACAGTTAATGGACTGGATCTAAGACCTGACAGGGTACACATACTGGGTCTGGTCTGGTCTGGTCTGGTCTGGGTCTGGGTCTGGGTCTGGGTCCTGGTCCGGTTCTGGGTCTGGCCTGGGTCTGGTTCTGGTCTGGTCTGGGTCAGGTCCTGGTTCTAGGTCTGGTCTGGGTCTTGGTCCTGGTCTGGTTCTGGGTTTGGTTCTGGTCTAGATCCTGGTCTGGGTCAGGTCCTTGTTCTGGGTCTGGTCTGGGTCCTGGTCCGGTTCTGGGTCTGGTCTGGGTCCTGGTCCGGGTCTCACCTCGTCCTCCTCCACACATGTCCCCGTAGCTGTTGTACTGGGTGAAGTCTGTGGACTGGGGCTGAAGGGACGGACAAACACAGGACACAGTTAGACCGGTTCACACTGGGACCACAGAGTAGATATAACACTGGGTCCACCAGAGTACATTTAACGCTGGGTCCAACACAGTAGATTTAACACTGAGGCAACACAGTAGATTTAACACTGGGTCTAACAGAGTAGATTTAACACTGGGTCTAACAGAGTAGATTTAACACTGGGTCCACAGAGTAGATTTAACAATGGGTCCAACAGAGTAGATTTAACAGTGGGTCCAACACAGTAGATTTAACACTGGGTCCAACACAGTAGATTTAACACTGGATCCGCAGTGTAGATTTAACACTGAGTCCAACACAGTAGATTTAACACTGGGTCTAACAGAGTAGATTTAACACTGGGTCTAACAGAGTAGATTTAACAATGGGTCCACAGAGTAGATTTAACAATGGGTCCAACAGAGTAGATTTAACACTGGGTCCCACAGAGTACATTTAACACTGGGTCCACAGAGTAGATTTAACACTGGGTCCAACACAGTAGATTTAACACTGGGTCCACAGAGTAGATTTAAAACTGGGTCCCACAGAGTACATTTAACACTGGGTCCACAGAGTAGATTTAACACTGGGTCCAACACAGTAGATTTAACACTGGGTCCACAGAGTAGATTTAAAACTGGGTCCCACAGAGTACATTTAACACTGGGTCCCACAGAGCAGATTGAACACTGAGTCCACAGAGTAGATTTAACACTGGGTCCACAGAGTAGATTTAAAACTGGGTCCCATAGAGTAGATTTAACACTGGGTCCACAGAGTAGATTTAACAATGGGTCCAACAGAGTAGATTTAACAATGGGTCCAACAGAGTAGATTTAACACTGGGTCCCACAGAGTACATTTAACACTGGGTCCACAGAGTAGATTTAACACTGGGTCCAACACAGTAGATTTAACACTGGGTCCACAGAGTAGATTTAAAACTGGGTCCAACACAGTAGATTTAACACTGGGTCCACAGAGTAGATTTAAAACTGGGTCCCACAGAGTACATTTAACACTGGGTCCCACAGAGCAGATTGAACACTGAGTCCACAGAGTAGATTTAACACTGGGTCCACAGAGTAGATTTAACACTGGGTCCACAGAGTAGATTTAACACTGGGTCCAACACAGAAGATTTAACACTGGGTCCACAGAGTAGATTTAACACTGGGTCCACAGAGTAGATTTAACACTGGGTCCAACACAGAAGATTTAACATTGGGTCCACAGAGTAGATTTAAAACTGGGTCCCACAGAGTACATTTAACACTGGGTCCCACAGAGTAGATTGAACACTGAGTCCACAGAGTAGATTTAACACTGGGTCCACAGAGTAGATTTAACACTGGGTCCAACTCAGTAGATTTAACACCGGGTCCACAGAGTAGATTTAACACTGGGTTAGAGTTATTTAAAAAAAAAAAAAAAAAAAAATAGTTTATATTTATTTAAAAAAGACTATATTTCTTTTAAAAACAGCCTAGTTTGTGTTTGTTTTGTGTGGTTCCATAAGCCACTGGAGGACAGTTAAAGGAAGCAGCGCTCACCCGATGAAGGCCGTTTCTGCCGTAACCTGGTAAAGAGTTGGTTTTGGTCGGAGAGGTCGGATCTGAAACAGACAGAGGGTTAGAAAGAAGTACCAAAAAAAAAAGAAATGAGTACAAAAATAGAGAAGTAAGTACAAAAAAAGAAGAAGTAAGTGCAAAAAAAAAAAAGAAAAAAAAGAAAGTCCCAGGCCTCCCCACCAACAGCGGGTCTAACCTCATTCTACTGGAACAGCAGGAACCATTTATCCCGCGTTTCCACAACATGGAACCGGCTCGGCTCAGTATTCCCACAGACCGTTCCCATCCCAGGATACTACTGACTTTACAGTACCTGGTCGTCATAGCGATGCGGCGTCTGCTCAGAGTTGCTGATAAACTCGCTCGTTGTGTGTTGTCTCATCTGAATTTTTGCGTCTTCCACCACAGACTGAATGTCCTGGACCGACCCTGGTGGAGTTTATCTGTTCTCATGTGGGTTAATGAGCCCACAGATTTACTGTCCACTAACACATCTGTTTTTGTAAAAGGGCGGGGCACAGAGACAACTGTCTGACCAATCAGTGGTCTGCAGTGTTCATACGTCACCTTTTAGTATCTGGTCCCCAGTCCTGGAACCTTGGCGGAGGTGATACCAAAAAACTAGTACCAGGTACCAGATTCCAGGTCCTTTTTCTTAATGGAAACGCAAAAAGGCCGAGTCGATACCACGTAGTGGAAACTGGGCATTAGACAGTGAAGTGTGTGTGTGTTTGACTATTGAACAAACATCTGATGACCTTTAACCTCTGAACATTCCATCTGTAAATCAGTGACATATTCAGGAGTGTTGGTCCAGTTCAAAACAATGAAAACAAACTAAATAATCAACAAAATCAACAAAAAAATTAACAAACTGAACAAAAAAAAATCAACCAAAAACAAAAACTGACAGAGTATGTCTGAAACAGACTGACAACTTCTGTGTGTGTGTGTTTATGTGGACTTTTTGGACTGAACATCTGGAGCCGTTTGTGTGGACCATCTGGACCCGTTTGGACCTGTGTGTCTAAACCCACCTGCGTCTCCGTTGTTGTGTTTGGACTCGTAGCGCTGCGCTGACAGACTGCGGGCGTGGCGCTCTCGGATCTGGTCTTTCTCCATCTCCTCCTTCAGGATCAACTTCCCCAAACCGGACTGGATCTGGAACAGAACCAAGACCACCAGAACCACTTTAACACCCAACATCAACCCCCTGATCCTCATGGACCGGGTTCTGCTGTGGTTCTGATGTGGTTCTGTTGTGGTTATACTGTGGTAATAATGTGGTTCTGCTGTGGTTCTGTTGCAGTTCCAATGCGGTTCTGCTGTGAAATCACTGAAATCATGAAATCAGACTGAAATCACTGAAATCAGACTGATTTCACTGACATCAAACTGAAATCACTTAAATAAAACTGAAATCATGAAATCAAACTGAATTCAGACTGAAATCACTGAAATCAGACGGAAATCATGAAGTCAGACTGAAATAATGAAATCAGACCGAAACCACTGAAATCAGACTGAAATCACTTAAATCAGACTGAGATCATGTAATCAGACTGAAATCACTAAAATAACTGAAATCAGATTGAAAACATGAAATCAGACCGAAATCAAACCGAAATCACTGAAATAAAACTGAATTCAGACTGAAATCACCAAAATCATGAAATCAGACTAAAATCAGACCAGAATCAAACTGAAATCACTTAAATAAAACTGAAATCATGAAATCAAACTGAAATCAGAGTGAAATCACTGAAATGCAACTGAGATCATGAAATCCGACTGAAATCACTGAAATTAGACTGAAAACATGAAATCAGACTGAAATCGTTAAATCAGATGAAAATCACTGAAATTATGAAATCAGACTGAAATCACTGAAATCAGACTGAGATCATGAAATCCGCTGGTTCCACTGTGGTTGTGTTGTGGTTGTGCTGTGGTTGTGTTGTGGTTGTGCTGTGGTTCTGTAGTGGTTCTGCTGTGGTTGTGTTGTGGTTCTGCTGTGGTTGTGTTGTGGTTGTGGTGTGATTCTGTAGTGGTTCTGCTGTGGTTGTGTTGTGGTTCTATAGTGGTTCTGCTGTGGTTGTGTTGTGGTTGTGGTTCTGTTGTGGTTCTGCTGTTGTTCTGTTGTGGTTCTGCTGTGGTTCTGTTGTGGTGGTGTTGTGGTTGTGTTGTGGTTCTGTAGTGGTTCTGCTGTGGTTGTGTTGTGGTTGTGGTTCTGCTGTTGTTCTGTTGTGGTTCTGTTGTGGTGGTGTTGTGGTTGTGTTGTGGTTGTGCTGTGGTTCTGTAGTGGTTCTGCTGTGGTTGTGTTGTGGTTGTGTTGTGGTTCTGTAGTGGTTCTGCTGTGGTTGTGTTGTGGTTGTGGTTCTGCTGTTGTTCTGTTGTGGTTCTGCTGTGGTTCTGTTGTGGTGGTGTTGTGGTGGTGTTGTGGTTCTGCTGTGGTTGTGTTGTGGTTCTGCTGTGGTTGTGTTGTGGTTGTGGTTCTGCTGTTGTTCTGTTGTGGTTCTGCTGTGGTTCTGTTGTGGTGGTGTTGTGGTGGTGTTGTGGTTCTGCTGTTGTTCTGTTGTGGTTCTGCTGTGGTTCTGTTGTGGTGGTGTTGTGGTGGTGTTGTGGTTCTGCTGTGGTTCTGTTGTGGTTCTGCTGTTGTTCTGTTGTGGTTCTGCTGTGGTTCTGTTGTGGTGTTGTTGTGGTTGTGTTGTGGTTCTGCTGTGGTTCTGTTGTGGTGGTGTTGTGGTTGTGTTGTGGTTCTGCTGTGGTTGTGTTGTGGTTGTGGTTCTGCTGTTGTTCTGTTGTGGTTCTGCTGTGGTTCTGTTGTGGTTCTGCTGTTGTTCTGTTGTGGTTCTGCTGTGGTTCTGTTGTGGTGGTGTTGTGGTTGTGTTGTGGTTCTGCTGTGGTTCTGTTGTGGTTCTGCTGTTGTTCTGTTGTGGTTCTGCTGTGGTTCTGTTGTGGTGTTGTTGTGGTTGTGTTGTGGTTCTGCTGTGGTTCTGTTGTGGTGGTGTTGTGGTTGTGTTGTGGTTCTGCTGTGGTTGTGTTGTGGTTGTGGTTCTGCTGTTGTTCTGTTGTGGTTCTGCTGTGGTTCTGTTGTGGTTCTGCTGTTGTTCTGTTGTGGTTCTGCTGTGGTTCTGTTGTGGTGGTGTTGTGGTTGTGTTGTGGTTCTGCTGTGGTTGTGTTGTGGTTGTGGTTCTGCTGTTGTTCTGTTGTGGTTCTGCTGTGGTTCTGTTGTGGTGGTGTTGTGGTGGTGTTGTGGTTCTGCTGTTGTTCCGGTCCAAACCTTGCTCAGATGTTCCTCGTGCAGCTGTTTTCGTTTCGAGGCCTCCTCCTCCTCCTCTTCTCGGGACCGCCTCCTGCCCTCTGACCCTATAGACACCACACATCACCATGACATCACCGTGACATCACACATAGAAAGGACACACCTGTGTGGACCCAAACATGCTGCACAGGTGAGTTTATAGCACGACTAATGAAAGAAGGAGAGGAGGAGGAAGAGGAGGAAGACGAAGAGGAGGAGGAGGAGGGGGAAGAGAAGGAAGAGGAGGAGGAGGAGGAAGAGGAGGAGGAAGAGGAGGAGGAAGAGGAGGAGGAAGAGGAGGAGGAAGAGGAGGAGGACAGGCTGGATGGAGTCAGTTCAGTCTTAGTGGATTTACAGCAGAACTGACACATGGACATGAATTCACCAAAAACCAGAGCATTATGGAATCTACTGTAATCTAATCTAATGTAACCTACTGTAATGTAATCTACTCTAATCTAATGTAATGTAATCCTAGTCTAATCTGGTCTAGTCTAATTCTAGTCTAACCCTAGTCTAGTCTAATCCTAGTCTAACTCCAGTCTCACCCCAGTCTAATCCTAGTCTAACCTCAGTCTAATCCCAATCTAACTCCAGTCTAACTCCAGTCTAACCCTAGTCTAACCCCAGTCTAACCCCAGTCTAACTCCAGTCTAACCCCAGTCTAATCCTAGTCTAACCCCAGTCTAACTCCAGTCTAAACCTAGTCTAACCCCAGTCTAACTCCAGTCTAACCCCAGTCTAACCCCAGTCTAATCCTAGTCTAACCCCAGTCTAACTCCAGTCTAACCCAGTCTAACTCCAGTCTAACCCCAGTCTAATCCTAGTCTAACTCCAGTCTAATCCTAGTCTAACCCCAGTCTAACTCCAGTCTAACCCCAGTCTAATCCTAGTCTAATCCTAGTCTAACCCCAGTCTAACCCCAGTCTAATCCTAGTCTAACCCCAGTCTAACTCCAGTCTAACCCCAGTCTAATCCTAGTCTAACCCCAGTCTAACTCCAGTCTAAACCTAGTCTAACCCCAGTCTAACTCCAGTCTAACCCCAGTCTAATCCTAGTCTAACCCCAGTCTAACTCCAGTCTAACCCCAGTCTAACTCCAGTCTAACCCCAGTCTAATCCTAGTCTAACTCCGGTCTAATCCTAGTCTAACCTCAGTCTAACCCCAGTCTAACCCCAGTCTAATCCTAGTCTAACCCCAGTCTAACTCCAGTCTAACCCCAGTCTAATCCTAGTCTAACCCCAGTCTAACTCCAGTCTAAACCTAGTCTAACCCCAGTCTAACTCCAGTCTAACCCCAGTCTAATCCTAGTCTAACCCCAGTCTAACTCCAGTCTAACCCCAGTCTAATCCTAGTCTAACTCCGGTCTAATCCTAGTCTAACCTCAGTCTAACCCCAGTCTAACTCCAGTCTAACCCCAGTCTAATCCTAGTCTAATCCTAGTCTAACCCCAGTCTAACTCCAGTCTAAACCTAGTCTAACCCCAGTCTAACTCCAGTCTAACCCCAGTCTAATCCTAGTCTAACCCCAGTCTAACTCTGTCCATGGTGAACACATGTATTCCATCCACAGTGTAAACACACAGTAAAGGATGAGTTGAATGCTGCAGCTGAAACACAAATGTGAGACAGAGTTGACCAGACGGACAGACACAGTCGGTCTACGGGGACACGACGGATGTGGAAGTCCAGCGTCAGATACAGACGACAGGACGGTGTGGGACAGACAGAAGGAAGGACAGACAGACAGAAGGAAGGACAGACAGACAGATGGTTTGAAGTCAGTCTCAGTCATCTCTGTCAGAGTCATTTGTGTTTGGACGTGTTGGACAAACATCCCACAACGAGCAGGAGCTGGACGCAAATGAAACCAGCATCGAGCAACCTGAGCAAAAGCTGGATGCAAATGAAACCAGCAACGAGCAACCTGAGCAGGAGCTGGACGCAAATGAAACCAGGAACGAGCAACCTGAGCAGGAGCTGGACGCAAATGAAACCAGGAACGAGCAACCTGAGCAGGAGCTGGACGCAAATGAAACAGCAACAACGACAACAATGACAACAGAAACAGCAAGAACAGCAGCAAGAACAACAGCAACAACAACGAAAACAGCAACACCCAGGTCATTCTGCAGACACGCCCACTGTGATCACATGGTCTCCATAGACCTGTCCACTTGTGGACCTGTCCACTTGTAGACCTGTCCACTTGTGGACCTGTCCACTTGTAGACCTGTCCACTTGTAGACCTGTCCACTTGTGGACCTGTCCACTTGTAGACCTGTCCACTTGTAGACCTGTCTTTAGTCCAGTTGGTTTGGTCCTCTTTCTAACTCAGATCACTCAGACCCAGTTTATTGTTGGCCTGTCCTCCGTTGCAGAACAGGACCTTTATTCCTACAGACGTCACATTTATACGTTTAGAAGTGCCCATATCTGTGTCCCTTCCACATCTGTTAACTCTGTGTGTCCTCTGGGGTTTTCACACTGGAAACACAACTGAGTCTGTTTTAGTTTAGGATCAAACGTTAATTACCAACACACACCAACGCATTTAGGAGGAATTTTAGAACATCTATTTCAAACTTTATTTTGAATGTATTTCAAGGCTAAAGGAAAACTCACTTTATTATCCACACTGGGAAATTCTGTCTGATTTTACCCATAATACACACAGCACCTAGCATTAGCTTTAGCAATTAGCATTAGCCTTTAGCACGTCAGGAGAAGACAGGAAGGCTCCAATTATATGTAATATCTATGTCTATTTATATGTAATATCTATGGCTATTTATGTGTAATATCTGTCTATTTATATGTAATATCTATGTCTATTTATATGTAATATCTGTCTATTTATATGTAATATCTATGTCTATTTATATGTAATATCTGTCTATTTATATGTAATATCTATGTCTATTTATATGTAATATCTGTCTATTTATATGTAATATCTATGTCTATTTATATGTAATATCTGTCTATTTATATGTAATATCTATGTCTATTTATATGTAATATCTGTCTATTTATATGTAATATCTATGTCTATTTATATGTAATATCTGTCTATTTATACATAATATCTATGTCTATTTATATGTAATATCTGTCTATTTATACATAATATCTATGTCTATTTATATGTAATATCTGTCTATTTATACATAATATCTATGTCTATTTATATGTAATATCTGTCTATTTATACATAATATCTATGTCTATTTATATGTAATATCTGTCTATTTATACATAATATCTATGTCTATTTATATGTAATATCTATGTCTATTTATGTGTAATATCTGTCTATTTATATGTAATATCTATGTCTATTTATATGTAATATCTGTCTATTTATATGTAATATCTATGTCTATTTATATGTAATATCTATGTCTATTTATATGTAATATCTGTCTATTTATATGTAATATCTATGTCTATTTATATGTAATATCTGTCTATTTATACATAATATCTATGGCTATTTATGTGTAATATCTGTCTATTTATATGTAATATCTGTCTATTTATACGTAATATCTATGTTTAATTATATGTAATATCTATGTCTATTTATATGTAATATCTATGTTTAATTATATGTAATATCTATGTCTATTTATATGTAATATCTATGTTTAATTATATGTAATATCTATGTTTAATTATATGTAATATCTATGTCTATTTATATGTAATATCTGTCTATTTATACGTAATATCTATGTCTATTTATATGTAATATATATGTTCAATTATATGTAATATCTATGTCTATTTATATGTAATATCTGCCTATTCATATGTAATATCTATGTCTATTTATATGTAATATCTATGTCTATTTATATGTAATATCTGTCTATTTATATGTAATATCTATGTCTATTTATATGTAATATCTGTCTATTTATATGTAATATCTATGTCTATTTATGTGTAATATCTGTCTATTTATATGTAATATCTATGTCTATTTATGTGTAATATCTGTCTATTTATATGTAATATCTGTCTATTTATACGTAATATCTATGTTTAATTATATGTAATATCTATGTCTATTTATATGTAATATCTATGTTTAATTATATGTAATATCTATGTCTATTTATATGTAATATCTATGTTTAATTATATGTAATATCTATGTTTAATTATATGTAATATCTATGTCTATTTATATGTAATATCTGTCTATTTATACGTAATATCTATGTCTATTTATATGTAATATATATGTTTAATTATATGTAATATCTATGTCTATTTATATGTAATATCTGCCTATTCATATGTAATATCTATGTCTATTTATATGTAATATCTATGTCTATTTATATGTAATATCTGCCTATTCATATGTAATATCTATGTCTATTTATATGTAATATCTATGTCTATTTATATGTAATATCTATGTCTATTTATATGTAATATCTATGTCTATTTATATGTAATATCTATGGCTATTTATGTGTAATATCTGTCTATTTATATGTAATATCTATGTCTATTTATATGTAATATCTATGTCTATATGTAATATGTCTGTTTACATGTTATATCTGTTTGTTTATATGTAATGTCTGTCTGTTTACATGTAATATTTGTCTATTTATATGTAATATCTATGTTAATTTTTGCACTTTCATATCTTTAATAAAGATGCTTCTGACTCAAACTTCCACATTTATTCTCAATGACATTTCTGAGGTTCTTTTAATTCTATAAACTTGTTTACATAGACAGAATTTGTTGAGTTACCAACCACATCATTGTAATTACACACAATTACATTTTTACACAATTATTATGGATATTTATTTATAATATTGACTATAAATTGTCTTGTATATATTGTACAAACTGCTGTTCTAATGTTGTGTCTTACAATGTTATGTATACTATTTTTTTTTCAGTTATATATATATATGCTTGTATATGTCTGAGTTACATATATATATATATATATATATATATGTACACACACAATTTATTATTATTATTATTTATTTATTTTTTGTTTTCCTTTTTGTCTGTCGTATTGATTATTTCCTTCCTGATACTTTTTTATTTTACTTGAATGGAGTGGCTGTAACAGACAGTCCTGTCCTTCTGCTCTAACTCCAGTCTTGTGGTTCTGGTTCTGCTCTAACTCCAGTATTGTGGTTCTGGTCTAACTCCAGTCTTGTGGTTCTGGTTCTGCTCTAACTCCAGTATTGTGGTTCTGGTCTGACTCCAGTCTTGTGGTTCTGGTTCTGCTCTAACTCCAGTATTGTGGTTCTGGTCTAACTCCAGTATTCTGGTTCTGGTTCTGGTCTGACTCCAGTCTTGTGGTTCTGGTTCTGCTCTAACTCCAGTCTTGTGGTTCTGGTCTAACTCCAGTATTCTGGTTCTGGTTCTGGTCTGACTCCAGTCTTGTGGTTCTGGTTCTGCTCTAACTCCAGTCTTGTGGTTCTGGTCTAACTCCAGTATTCTGGTTCTGGTTCTGGTCTGACTCCAGTCTTATGGTTCTGGTGGTGGTTTTGGCTCCAGGTGTCCTTGTCCAAACCACGTGTCTCTTTGTTTTGGTGCTGTTGGTGGACAATGTGTGCTGGTGGACTGGACGTGTCCTCAGACTGACTGGACGTATCCACGGACTGACTGGACGTGGACTGGACGTGTCCTCAGACTGACTGGACGTGGACTGGACAAGTCCGCAGACTGACTGGACGTGTCCTCAGACTGACTGGACAGAAGCAGTGGCAGCAGAAGTGCCAGGGAGGAGGAGTTAGGGCAGTGGGCGGGGCTGTGTGGGGCTGGGCAGCGGCGGTGGGAGGTGCGCACATGCCCGGGCGGAGCCTACTGTACCTATGACAGCCACAGAGTAGGGCCGACGGTCGCCCTCGCTGCGGGAGCCGTCGTCCACAGATGGAGCGTGGGCAGCGGGGAAGGTGGCGGATCTGATGATGTCATCGGCCGATTTGCTTTGATGCGCTACGGCGGTCGTATCTAGGTTGGTAACCATGGCAACTGATCTATCAGTGTGGAGGTCTCACTCACCCACAGGTGAACATGGTAGCATCAGGTGGTCAAGTAGAAACGTCCCGGAGGCTGGACGATAACGGACAGCGTTGCAGCGACTGACCGCCACCGTGAGGCGTAAGGCGTGAGCCTACGTCTGAGTTTAAGGCGTAAGGCCTGAGTCTACGTCTGAGTTTAAGGTGTAAGGCCTGAGTCTACGTCTGAGTTTAAGGTGTAAGGCCTGAGTCTACGTCTGAGTTTAAGGTGTAAGGCCTGAGTCTACGTCTGAGTTTAAGGCTTAAGGCGTGAGCCTACGTCTGAGTTTAAGGCTTAAGGCCTGAGTCTACGTCTGAGTTTAAGGCGTAAGGCCTGAGTCTACGTCTGAGTTTAAGGCGTAAGGCCTGAGTCTACGTCTGAGTTTAAGGCGTAAGGCCTGAGTCTACGTCTGAGTTTAAGGCTTAAGGCCTGAGTCTACGTCTGAGTTTAAGGCTTAAGGCCTGAGTCTACGTCTGAGTTTAAGGCTTAAGGCCTGAGTCTACGTCTGAGTTTAAGGCGTAAGGCCTGAGTCTAGGTTCTGAGTTTAAGGCGTAAGGCCTGAGTCTACGTCTGAGTTTAAGGCGTAAGGCCTGAGTCTACGTCTGAGTTTAAGGCGTAAGGCCTGAGTCTACGTCTGAGTTTAAGGCGTAAGGCCTGAGTCTACGTCTGAGTTTAAAGTCAAAGGGGGTCCGACTGGACGGTCAAATATTTGGATTAAAAGGAACAAAATGGACAAACTCAAGAAAACTATCTAAAACTATACATACATGAATGAAAGTGCATCAACAGATGTGAAAGTTCAAAATGAGTGAAATATTCAGGATTTATCCCAGTCTGACCATGAAGAAGAGTTTAAAAGCATCAATAAAAGACTTTGACGCTGCGTTTAAAAGGGTTATTTTTGTTACTTACGTGGTCATTATTTATTATGAAAAAAATGAACTAAATAAGAACTAAATCATAAAATTAGACTAACACTAGTTTTTTGTTGCAACTTAAACAATTTAAAAGCATCTGGATTAAAGCAAAAAACTAAGTGTAAAACTGTAAATAAATAATAATAATTGTAAGTGTTTTGAATGTGTCTGTTATCGTCCAGCCTGGACGTCTGAAATGCATTCGTGTCCTTAAAGGCAGTACTGGTCCTAAAGGTCAAAGGTCAGAGGTCAGACACATACTGAACTGTAAAGGCAGTACTGGTCCTACAGGTCAGAGGTCAGACACATACTGAACTGTAAAGGCAGTACTGGTCCTAAAGGGCAAAGGTCAGAGGTCAGACACATACTGAACTGTAAAGGCAGTACTGGTCCTACAGGTCAGAGGTCAGACACATACTGAACTGTAAAGGCAGTACTGGTCCTAAAGGGCAAAGGTCAGAGGTCAGACACATACTGAACTGTAAAGGCAGTACTGGTCCTACAGGTCAGAGGTCAGACACATACTGAACTGTAAAGGCAGTACTGGTCCTAAAGGGCAAAGGTCAGAGGTCAGACACATACTGAACTGTCGTCTGTAAATGACAGATTCAAACAGTGACTACGTCTACATGCACACTCATATGACACTGTGGTTCTGAATCTGTGTCCATATTCGGACACTTGTGTAGGATAGGTTTGAATTAGACATGTTTGAAGTGTGGACACTGCACATATACGCAGGTTTATCCTCTGGAGACACTTTCATATGAACATTTGAACACAGTAGAATCAGAACATGAGACATTTGACTGATTCTGAAATGGATTTAGATTCACGATGGAATGTTTGTCTGATTTAAACAAGTACATTTGGACTGTTAACAGCGACGTGAAATATCTAACTAAATAAATATATAAGTGTATATTATTATTACTTTAAACCACTGAGATGAACAAAAAAACATCCAAAAATGAAGAAAAACTGAACAATTTAAGTGAATTATTTCTTCATATTTTAGTTTGTAATATTTAGTGTATACAAAGGGGTTGTACGTATATTTAGTGTATACAAAGGGGTTGTGTGTATATTTAGTGTATATAAAGGGGTTGTGTGTATATTTAGTGTATACAAAGGGGTTGTGTGTATATTTAGTGTATATAAAGGGGTTGTGTGTATATTTAGTGTATACAAAGGGGTTGTGTGTATATTTAGTGTATATAAAGGGGTTGTGTGTATATTTTTAGTGTATGTAAAGGGGTTGTGTGTAAATTTAGTGTATGTAAAGGGGTTGTGTGTATATTTTTAGTGTATATAAAGGGGTCGTGTGTATATTTAGTGTACATAAAGGAGTTGTGTGTATATTTAGTGTATATAAAAGGGTTGTGTGTATATTTAGTGTATATAAAGGGGTTGTGTGTATATTCAGTGTATATAAAGGGGTTGTGTGTATATTTAGTGTATATAAAGGGGTTGTGTGTATATTTTTTGGCGTATATAAAGGGGTTGTGTGTATATTTAGTGTATATAAAGGGGTTGTGTGTATATTTTTAGTGTATATAAAGGGGTTGTGTGTACATTTTTTAGTGTATATAAAGGGGTTGTGTGTATATTTTTTAGTGTATATAAAGGGGTGGTGTGTATATTTAGTGAATATAAAGGTGTTGTGTGTATATTTTTTGGTGTATATATTCAGTGTATATAAACGTAGTCTATATAATGTGGAGCTGCAGGTCTTGGACAGTCGAGGGTCGGAGACAGACTTCAAACAGGGCTTCGACACTGACATTGGTGGGTGGGGGTGATCACATGACACCAGGGGGGTGATCACATGACCCAATGTACACACATTTAGCTGAACATAAAGCAGGTCATAGGTGACGTACATAAAGGGTTAGGGTTCCTGTGTCATCCATGTAAATAAAAGGAACAGTACCGTGTTGTTTGTAGATGGGAGGTTTTCTGTAGATGTTGATCCCCTGATCTGAAAACACACACAAACATTTACACATGGACACGTTAGCAGAGAACACACATGAACAAGAAACAACACAGAGTCACAGTCAAGATTAGATGAAAAAGTCTGTAGATGGAACCAAAGATGATAGATGTACTGTATGTTTGCATGTATGTATGTATGTATGTATGTATGTACTGTATGTATGTATGCATGTATGTATGCATGCATGTATGTATGTATGTACTGTATGTATGTATGTTTGTATGCATGTATGTATGCATGCATGTATGTATGTATGTATGTATGTACTGTATGTATGTATGTTTGTATGCATGCATGCACTGTATGAATGTATGCATGTATGTAAGCATGTATGTATATATGTATGTATGTATGCATGCATGTATGCATGCATGTATGAATGTATGCATGTATGTAAGCATGTATGTATGCATGCATGTATGTACGTATGTATGTATGCATGTATATATGTATGTATGCATGTATGTATGCATGCATGCATGTATGTAAGTATGTATGTATGCATGCATGTATGTATGTATGTATGTATGTATGTATGTATGTATGTATGTACTGTATGTATGTATGCATGCATGTATGTATGTACTGTATGTATGTATGTTTGTATGCATGTATGTATGTATGTCTGCATGCATGTATGTATGTATGTACTGTATGTATGTATGTTTGTATGCATGCATGCACTGTATGAATGTATGCATGTATGTAAGCATGTATGTATATATGTATGTATGCATGTATGTAAGCATGTATGTATGCATGCATGCATGTACGTACGTATGCATGCATGTATGTATGCATGTACGTATGTATGCATGCATGTATGTAAGTATGTATGTATGCATGCATGTATGTATATATGCATGCATGTATGTATGTATGTATGTATGTACTGTATGTATGTATGAATGTATGTATGCATGCATGCATGTATGTATGTACTGTATGTATGTATGTTTGTATGCATGCATGCACTGTATGAATGTATGCATGTATGTAAGCATGTATGTATATATGTATGTATGTATGCATGCATGTATGTATGAATGTGTGCATGTATGTAAGCATGTATGTACGCATGCATGTATGTATGTATGTATATATGTATGTATGCATGTATGTAAGCATGTATGTATGTATGCATGTATGTATGTATGTACGTATGTATGCATGCATGTATGTAAGTATGTATGTATGCATGCATGTATGCATGCATGTATGTATGTATGCATGCATGTATGTGTGTATGTATGCATGTATGTATGTATGTATGCATGCATGTATGTATGTATGCATGCATGTATGTATGTATGCATGTATGTATGCATGTATGCATGCATATATGTATGTATGTATGCATGTATGCATGCATGTATGTATGTGTGTATGTATGTATGTATGTACTGTGTATTTGACCTGTTATTTGTTCACACACTACTGATAATTTAACAGCTAATGTTAGCAGCTCACATTAAACAATAATTTTTGCTATCAATAAATTAAGCTAACATCATCCTTGTAACATCAGTTTGACCTAAATGTTAGCTCAAAAGTGTCCGACTCCACACACTAACACGTCACCTATTTTGCTGTTAGCTGTTATGTACTCATTTTTATCACTGGCTAATTAATAATCTAGGTCCATATTTAACAGAATGATCCAAAGGGTCCAACTGTGGACGCTAATGTTAGCTGGAGTGTATCTGTTTGATCTGTTAGCTTACTGCTATTAGCCTAATGGCTAATATTCCACAGTCATCAGTTAAACATAAATCTGACAGAACATTAGCTCCACAGTGCAGACTATCTACTCTGACATGAACATGTGTTAGCGTATATACGTTTGTGTTAGTCATGAGCTGATCGACAGGAGGACAATGGTTTACATGACACTGTGATTTTTAGTGGTTAATAAAAACATGAACAGAATGTGTGTGGACGTACTCATATTAGTTCAGCTGATGTGGACGTTAGCTGTTAGCTTACTATCAGACTGTAGATATTAGCTTAGCAGTAGTAAGCTAACAGTTAGCAGTAAGATAAGTACCTGTTACAATGAAATGAAGGCTGTTTTCATCCACATGACAAACATGGAGGTCATGTGGGTTCAGGGTCCACATGGTCCTACTGTGACCCCACATGGTCCTACTGTGACCCCACATGGTCCTACTGTGACCCCATATGGTCCTACTGTGACTCCATATGGTCCTACTGTGACCCCACATGGATCAGACCAATTCAATAACACCAGAAAAATCTAGAAACAATGTACACTCCACACTTTTACCGTGGTTTAGAGTGACACAGTGGACTGTGTACTTGTATATATTTGTGTGTACTTGTATATATTTGTATATACTTGTGTGTACTTGAATATATTTGTGTGTACTTCTGTGTACTTGTATATACTTGTGTGTACTTGAATATATTTGTGTGTACATGTGTGTACTTGTATATACTTGTGTGTACATGTGTGTACTTGTATATATTTGTGTGTACTTGCATATATTTGTGTGTACTTGTATATATTTGTATGTGCTTGTGTGTACTTGAATATATTTGTGTGTACTTCTGTGTACTTGTATATACTTGTGTGTACTTGAATATATTTGTGTGTACATGTGTGTACCTGTATATACTTGTGTGTACATGTGTGTACTTGTATATATTTGTGTGTACTTGCATATATTTGTGTGTACTTGTATATATTTATGTGTACTTGTATATACTTGTGTGTACTTGTAAATATTTGTGTGTACTTGTGCGTACTTGTATATATTTGTGTGTACTTGGCAGTGACAGGGTGTACTTGTATATATTTGTGTGTATTTCTGTGTACTTGTGTGTACTTGTGTGTACCTGTGTGTACTTGTGTGGTGTACTTGTGTGTACGTGTATATATTTGTGTGTACGTGTATATATTTGTGTGTACTTGTATATACTTGTGTGTGCTTGTACATATTTGTGTGTACTTGTGTGGTGTACTTGTGTGTACGTGTATATATTTGTGTGTACGTGTATATATTTGTGTGTACTTGTATATACTTGTGTGTGCTTGTACATATTTGTGTGTACTTGTGTGGTGTACTTGTGTGTACGTGTATATATTTGTGTGTACGTGTATATATTTGTGTGTACTTGTATATACTTGTGTGTGCTTGTACATATTTGTGTGTACTTGTGTGTACTTGTGTACAGTGACAGGGTGTGCTCCATCTCATACCTGGCAGGTGGAAGTGTTTAGGGGTCTGAGCCAGAGGCGGGGTCAGGGGCCGGCTGTCGGGCCTCAGTGGGAGGGGGGAGCTCCTCCCACTGGGCGGGTCGGCGCCTCCAGTGAGAAGAACCGAGAACACAATGTAAGAACGGGTTCAGGACGGAACCACAGGGTTCTAGACAGAACCACAGGGTGGAGGGTGACACACACAGGACTGACGGGACAGGATCAGATTTAGACAGGATGGACATGGACTGGACCGGAACCGGATCAGACCGGACCAGACCACAGGATGAAGGGTGACACACACAGGGAGTGACGGGACGGGACAGAAGGGACATGGACTGGACCAGAACCGGTTTAGACTGGACCGGATCAGAGGGTTGGACTCATTTAGACAGAATGAACATGGAAGAGAACTGGATCAGACCGGACCAGAGGGATGGAGCTTTACATGAACAGAACCAAATAAAAGGACACAGCAGATTACAGTGGGACTGGGTGTCAGATTACAGTGGGTCTGGGTGTCAGAATAAAGTGGGTCTGGGTGTCAGATTACAGTGGGACTGGGTGTCAGATTACAGTGGGTCTGGGTGTTTGATTACAGTGGGACTGGGTGTCAGATTACAGTGGGTCTGGGTGTCAGAATAAAGTGGGTCTGGGTGTCAGATTACAGTGGGACTGGCTGTCAGATTACAGCGGGACTGGGTGTCAGATTACAGTGGGTCTGGGTGTCAGATTACAGTGGGACTGGGTGTCAGAATAAAGTGGGACTGGGTGTCAGATTACAGTGGGTCTGGGTGTCAGAATAAAGTGGGTCTGGGTGTCAGATTACAGTGGGACTGGGTGTCAGATTACAGTGGGTCTGGGTGTCAGATTACAGTGGGACTGGGTGTCAGATTACAGTGGGTCTGGGTGTCAGAATAAAGTGGGTCTGGGTGTCAGATTACAGTGGGACTGGCTGTCAGATTACAGCGGGACTGGGTGTCAGATTACAGTGGGTCTGGGTGTCAGATTACAGTGGGACTGGGTGTCAGAATAAAGTGGGACTGGGTGTCAGATTACAGTGGGTCTGGGTGTCAGAATAAAGTGGGTCTGGGTGTCAGATTACAGTGGGACTGGGTGTCAGATTACAGTGGGTCTGGGTGTCAGATTACAGCGGGACTGGGTGTCAGATTACGGTGGGTCTGGGTGTCAGATTACAGCGGGACTGGGTGTCAGATTACAGTGGGAATGGGTGTCAGATTACAGTGGGGCTGGGTGTCAGATTACAGTGGGACTGGGTGTCAGATTACAGTGGGAATGGGTGTCAGATTACAGTGGGTCTGGGTGTCAGATTACAGCGGGACTGGGTGTCAGATTACAGTGGGTCTGGGTGTCAGATTACAGTGGGACTGGGTGTCAGAATAAAGTGGGACTGGGTGTCAGATTACAGTGGGTCTGGGTGTCAGATTACAGTGGGACTGGGTGTCAGAATAAAGTGGGACTGGGTGTCAGATTACAGTGGGTCTGGGTGTCAGAATAAAGTGGGTCTGGGTGTCAGATTACAGTGGGACTGGCTGTCAGATTACAGCGGGACCTGGGTGTCAGATTACAGTGGGTCTGGGTGTCAGATTACAGTGGGACTGGGTGTCAGAATAAAGTGGGTCTGGGTGTCAGATTACAGTGGGACTGGCTGTCAGATTACAGCGGGACTGGGTGTCAGATTACAGTGGGTCTGGGTGTCAGATTACAGCGGGACTGGGTGTCAGATTACAGTGGGTCTGGGTGTCAGATTACAGTGGGACTGGCTGTCAGATTACAGCGGGACTGGGTGTCAGATTACAGTGGGTCTGGGTGTCAGATTACAGTGGGACTGGGTGTCAGATTACAGTGGGTCTGGGTGTCAGAATAAAGTGGGTCTGGGTGTCAGATTACAGTGGGACTGGGTGTCAGATTACAGTGGGAATGGGTGTCAGATTACAGTGGGTCTGGGTGTCAGATTAAAGCGGGACTGGGTGTCAGATTACAGCGGGACTGGGTGTCAGATTACAGTGGGTCTGGGTGTCAGATTACAGTGGGTCTGGGTGTCAGATTACAGTGGGACTGGGTGTCAGAATAAAGTGGGACTGGGTGTCAGATTACAGTGGGTCTGGGTGTCAGATTACAGTGGGACTGGGTGTCAGATTACAGTGGGTCTGGGTGTCAGATTAAAGTGGGACTGGGTGTCAGATTACAGTGGGACTGGGTGTCAGATTACAGTGGGTCTGGGTGTCAGATTACAGCGGGACTGGGTGTCAGATTACAGCGGGAATGGGTGTCAGATTACAGTGGGACTGGGTGTCAGATTACAGTGGGTCTGGGTGTCAGATTACAGCGGGACTGGGTGTCAGATTACAGTGGGTCTGGGTGTCAGATTACAGCGGGTCTGGGTGTCAGATTACAGTGGGACTGGGTGTCAGAATAAAGTGGGACTGGGTGTCAGATTACAGTGGGTCTGGGTGTCAGATTACAGTGGGACTGGGTGTCAGATTACAGTGGGTCTGGGTGTCAGATTACAGTGGGACTGGGTGTCAGATTACAGTGGGTCTGGGTGTCAGATTACAGTGGGACTGGGTGTCAGATTACAGCGGGTCTGGGTGTCAGATTACAGTGGGACTGGGTGTCAGAATAAAGTGGGACTGGGTGTCAGATTACAGTGGGTCTGGGTGTCAGAATAAAGTGGGACTGGGTGTCAGATTACAGTGGGTCTGGGTGTCAGAATAAAGTGGGTCTGGGTGTCAGATTACAGTGGGACTGGCTGTCAGATTACAGCGGGACTGGGTGTCAGATTACAGTGGGTCTGGGTGTCAGATTACAGTGGGACTGGGTGTCAGAATAAAGTGGGACTGGGTGTCAGATTACAGTGGGTCTGGGTGTCAGAATAAAGTGGGTCTGGGTGTCAGATTACAGTGGGACTGGCTGTCAGATTACAGCGGGACTGGGTGTCAGATTACAGTGGGTCTGGGTGTCAGATTACAGTGGGACTGGGTGTCAGAATAAAGTGGGACTGGGTGTCAGATTACAGTGGGTCTGGGTGTCAGAATAAAGTGGGACTGGGTGTCAGATTACAGTGGGTCTGGGTGTCAGAATAAAGTGGGTCTGGGTGTCAGATTACAGTGGGACTGGGTGTCAGATTACAGCGGGACTGGGTGTCAGATTACAGTGGGTCTGGGTGTCAGATTACAGTGGGACTGGGTGTCAGATTACAGTGGGTCTGGGTGTCAGATTAAAGTGGGTCTGGGTGTCAGATTACAGTGGGACTGGGTGTCAGATTACAGTGGGTCTGGGTGTCAGATTACAGTGGGTCTGGGTGTCAGATTACAGTGGGACTGGGTGTCAGATTACAGTGGGTCTGGGTGTCAGATTACAGTGGGTCTGGGTGTCAGATTACAGTGGGACTGGGTGTCAGATTACAGTGGGTCTGGGTGTCAGATTACAGTGGGTCTGGGTGTCAGATTACAGCGGGACTGGGTGTCAGATTACAGTGGGTCTGGGTGTCAGATTACAGCGGGACTGGGTGTCAGATTACAGTGGGAATGGGTGTCAGATTACAGTGGGACTGGGTGTCAGATTACAGTGGGACTGGGTGTCAGATTACAGTGGGAATGGGTGTCAGATTACAGTGGGTCTGGGTGTCAGATTACAGCGGGACTGGGTGTCAGATTACAGCGGGACTGGGTGTCAGATTACAGTGGGTCTGGGTGTCAGATTACAGTGGGTCTGGGTGTCAGATTACAGTGGGACTGGGTGTCAGAATAAAGTGGGACTGGGTGTCAGATTACAGTGGGTCTGGGTGTCAGATTACAGTGGGACTGGGTGTCAGATTACAGTGGGTCTGGGTGTCAGATTAAAGTGGGACTGGGTGTCAGATTACAGTGGGACTGGGTGTCAGATTACAGTGGGTCTGGGTGTCAGATTACAGCGGGACTGGGTGTCAGATTACAGCGGGAATGGGTGTCAGATTACAGTGGGACTGGGTGTCAGATTACAGTGGGTCTGGGTGTCAGATTACAGCGGGACTGGGTGTCAGATTACAGTGGGTCTGGGTGTCAGATTACAGCGGGTCTGGGTGTCAGATTACAGTGGGACTGGGTGTCAGAATAAAGTGGGACTGGGTGTCAGATTACAGTGGGTCTGGCTGTCAGATTACAGTGGGACTGGGTGTCAGATTACAGTGGGTCTGGGTGTCAGATTACAGTGGGACTGGGTGTGAGATTACAGTGGGTCTGGGTGTCAGATTACAGTGGGACTGGGTGTCAGATTACAGCGGGACTGGGTGTCAGATTACAGTGGGACTGGGTGTCAGATTACAGTGGGACTGGGTGTCAGATTACAGTGGGTCTGGCTGTCACATTAAAGTGGGACTGGGTGTCAGATTACAGTGGGTCTGGATGTCAGATTACAGCGGGACTGGGTGTCAGATTACAGTGGGTCTGGGTGTCAGATTACAGCGGGTCTGGGTGTCAGATTACAGTGGGACTGGGTGTCAGAATAAAGTGGGACTGGGTGTCAGATTACAGTGGGTCTGGGTGTCAGATTACAGCGGGTCTGGGTGTCAGATTACAGTGGGACTGGGTGTCAGAATAAAGTGGGACTGGGTGTCAGATTACAGTGGGTCTGGCTGTCAGATTACAGTGGGACTGGGTGTCAGATTACAGTGGGTCTGGGTGTCAGATTACAGTGGGACTGGGTGTCAGATTACAGTGGGTCTGGGTGTCAGATTACAGTGGGTCTGGGTGTCAGATTACAGTGGGACTGGGTGTCAGATTACAGTGGGTCTGGGTGTCAGATTACAGTGGGACTGGGTGTCAGATTACAGTGGGTCTGGGTGTCAGATTACAGCGGGACTGGGTGTCAGATTACGGTGGGTCTGGGTGTCAGATTACGGTGGGACTGGGTGTCAGATTACAGTGGGAATGGGTGTCAGATTACAGTGGGACTGGGTGTCAGATTACAGTGGGACTGGGTGTCAGATTACAGTGGGAATGGGTGTCAGATTACAGTGGGTCTGGGTGTCAGATTACAGCGGGACTGGGTGTCAGATTACAGTGGGTCTGGGTGTCAGATTACAGTGGGACTGGGTGTCAGAATAAAGTGGGACTGGGTGTCAGATTACAGTGGTCTGGGTGTCAGATTACAGTGGGACTGGGTGTCAGAATAAAGTGGGACTGGGTGTCAGATTACAGTGGGTCTGGGTGTCAGAATAAAGTGGGTCTGGGTGTCAGATTACAGTGGGACTGGCTGTCAGATTACAGCGGGACTGGGTGTCAGATTACAGTGGGTCTGGGTGTCAGATTACAGTGGGACTGGGTGTCAGAATAAAGTGGGACTGGGTGTCAGATTACAGTGGGTCTGGGTGTCAGAATAAAGTGGGACTGGGTGTCAGATTACAGTGGGTCTGGGTGTCAGAATAAAGTGGGTCTGGGTGTCAGATTACAGTGGGACTGGCTGTCAGATTACAGTGGGACTGGGTGTCAGATTACAGTGGGTCTGGGTGTCAGATTACAGTGGGACTGGGTGTCAGATTACAGTGGGTCTGGGTGTCAGAATAAAGTGGGTCTGGGTGTCAGATTACAGTGGGACTGGGTGTCAGATTACAGTGGGTCTGGGTGTCAGATTACAGTGGGTCTGGGTGTCAGATTACAGTGGGACTGGGTGTCAGATTACAGTGGGTCTGGGTGTCAGATTACAGTGGGTCTGGGTGTCAGATTACAGCGGGACTGGGTGTCAGATTACAGTGGGTCTGGGTGTCAGATTACAGTGGGTCTGGGTGTCAGATTACAGCGGGACTGGGTGTCAGATTACAGTGGGTCTGGGTGTCAGATTACAGTGGGACTGGGTGTCAGATTACAGTGGGAATGGGTGTCAGATTACAGTGGGACTGGGTGTCAGATTACAGTGGGACTGGGTGTCAGATTACAGTGGGACTGGGTGTCAGATTACAGTGGGTCTGGGTGTCAGATTACAGTGGGACTGGGTGTCAGATTACAGTGGGACTGGGTGTCAGATTACAGTGGGTCTGGGTGTCAGATTACAGTGGGTCTGGGTGTCAGATTACAGTGGGACTGGGTGTCAGATTACAGTGGGACTGGGTGTCAGATTACAGTGGGTCTGGGTGTCAGATTACAGTGGGACTGGGTGTCAGATTACAGTGGGTCTGGGTGTCAGATTAAAGTGGGACTGGGTGTCAGATTACAGTGGGACTGGGTGTCAGATTACAGTGGGTCTGGGTGTCAGATTACAGCGGGACTGGGTGTCAGATTACAGCGGGAATGGGTGTCAGATTACAGTGGGACTGGGTGTCAGATTACAGTGGGTCTGGGTGTCAGATTACAGCGGGACTGGGTGTCAGATTACAGTGGGTCTGGGTGTCAGATTACAGCGGGTCTGGGTGTCAGATTACAGTGGGACTGGGTGTCAGAATAAAGTGGGACTGGGTGTCAGATTACAGTGGGTCTGGGTGTCAGATTACAGTGGGACTGGGTGTCAGATTACAGTGGGTCTGGGTGTCAGATTACAGTGGGACTGGGTGTCAGATTACAGTGGGTCTGGGTGTCAGATTACAGTGGGACTGGGTGTCAGATTACAGCGGGTCTGGGTGTCAGATTACAGTGGGACTGGGTGTCAGAATAAAGTGGGACTGGGTGTCAGATTACAGTGGGTCTGGGTGTCAGAATAAAGTGGGACTGGGTGTCAGATTACAGTGGGTCTGGGTGTCAGAATAAAGTGGGTCTGGGTGTCAGATTACAGTGGGACTGGCTGTCAGATTACAGCGGGACTGGGTGTCAGATTACAGTGGGTCTGGGTGTCAGATTACAGTGGGACTGGGTGTCAGAATAAAGTGGGACTGGGTGTCAGATTACAGTGGGTCTGGGTGTCAGAATAAAGTGGGTCTGGGTGTCAGATTACAGTGGGACTGGCTGTCAGATTACAGCGGGACTGGGTGTCAGATTACAGTGGGTCTGGGTGTCAGATTACAGTGGGACTGGGTGTCAGATTACAGTGGGTCTGGGTGTCAGAATAAAGTGGGACTGGGTGTCAGATTACAGTGGGTCTGGGTGTCAGAATAAAGTGGGTCTGGGTGTCAGATTACAGTGGGACTGGCTGTCAGATTACAGCGGGACTGGGTGTCAGATTACAGTGGGTCTGGGTGTCAGATTACAGTGGGACTGGGTGTCAGATTACAGTGGGTCTGGGTGTCAGATTAAAGTGGGTCTGGGTGTCAGATTACAGTGGGACTGGGTGTCAGATTACAGTGGGTCTGGGTGTCAGATTACAGTGGGTCTGGGTGTCAGATTACAGTGGGACTGGGTGTCAGATTACAGTGGGTCTGGGTGTCAGATTACAGTGGGTCTGGGTGTCAGATTACAGTGGGACTGGGTGTCAGATTACAGTGGGTCTGGGTGTCAGATTACAGTGGGTCTGGGTGTCAGATTACAGCGGGACTGGGTGTCAGATTACAGTGGGTCTGGGTGTCAGATTACAGTGGGACTGGGTGTCAGATTACAGTGGGAATGGGTGTCAGATTACAGTGGGGCTGGGTGTCAGATTACAGTGGGACTGGGTGTCAGATTACAGTGGGAATGGGTGTCAGATTACAGTGGGTCTGGGTGTCAGATTACAGTGGGACTGGGTGTCAGATTACAGCGGGTCTGGGTGTCAGATTACAGTGGGTCTGGGTGTCAGATTACAGTGGGTCTGGGTGTCAGATTACAGTGGGACTGGGTGTCAGAATAAAGTGGGACTGGGTGTCAGATTACAGTGGGTCTGGGTGTCAGATTACAGTGGGACTGGGTGTCAGATTACAGTGGGTCTGGCTGTCAGATTACAGTGGGACTGGGTGTCAGATTACAGTGGGACTGGGTGTCAGATTACAGTGGGTCTGGGTGTCAGATTACAGCGGGACTGG
>NW_021941710.1:0-67500 GCF_902148855.1 Sphaeramia orbicularis
CTTGGGACTGTGGAGTGTAGCTTTAGCCAGCTTGTCTAACTCCTGCCTTACCACACAGGAGTTAGCCAAGCTGGCTAGGGCAACACTCTACAGTCCCAAGCACCACAGAGGCCAGACCAAAGAGTCCAGGTTTCAGCTGTACATATTACTGCATCCATACCTACTTACCTATTCTCACCTCCAAATACCTGGCTGTTAGCAATACATGATCATATTCATCATAACACACAAGAAAAACATGAAACACATGAAAAATGAACATGAAAAATAGACAATTCACATAAAAAAAAATAAAAAACATGAAAAACAAAACAGACAAGAAACACACGCAAAACATCTCATCCCCATTCTTTTCTATAGGCCAAATTTGACCAGGAATATCTCCGGAATTAAGTGTTCTAAAGACTTGGAACCAAGATCCCTTGCGCATAATTTGGGTTCACTGAACATGCCAGTCTTCGTCCTATGTCTCTATGACTTCCAATTCTGGAGATACAGCCAAAATAAAGTTACTTGCAGCCGTATCTCCAAAACTGGAACTGAAAAGGGCGTGGCCACATTAGGGTTGGGTCATACTTGGTCACATGTCTCTATGACCTTCTGTTTCGGAGATACAGCCAGTTAATTCCTGGAATTAACCCTAACAGTGCCCTCTGCTGGAGGCTGGTAGGAATTACAGTCAAGTTTCAAACACAGTATCTCACAAAGTGGGGTCCTATCGACGCCAAATGGCCTGAAACGTGCTCCTATGATGTTTTAAATGGTACTTTTTGGGGGTCCCCACTTTGTCGAATTTTCACATTTTCAGATCGGCCATTATTTTCCTGGCGAAATTTGACCTGGAATATCTCCAGATATGGAAGGTTGTAGAGACTCGGAAATGGGTTGCGTCAGACACAATGCGGGGTCGCTGTACACACCAGTCTTGGCCCTGTGTCTCTACGACCTTCAGTTCCAGAGATGTATGAAAAATAGAATTATTTCCCGTCATATCCCTGAAACCAGAAGTCGCACGTGAACGAGGGTACCACCAATGGAAAGCCAGCCCCTGTAATTAGGGAGGTAGGTCCAGGTTTCATTTCTCTATGACCTTCCGCTGGACTTCAAAATCAAAAAGGGTGATCCTCAACAGTTTTCTTGCCTGTTCCCCTAACCCTAACCCCCTAACCCCTCCCCTTCCTACCTCAACTCTTAGTTTAGAGAAATATACTTTTGCTAAAAAAAGAGCAACTTTTAAATTTTTTGTCAATAGCTCCGCCCCCTTTGTGGGTGGAGCCTCCAAACTCACAGCCCACGACAAGGACCCCTGCCTCTTCCTACTTCAACTCTTAGTTTAGAGATATATTCTTTTGCTGAAGAAAGAATATCGTATTTTTTTTTTGTTAGTAGCTCTGCCCCCTTTGTGGGTGAAGCCTCGAAACTCAAAGCCCACGACAAGGACACCTCCCCCTTCCTACTCCCACTCTTCGATTAGAGAAATATACTTTGCTAAAGAAAGACAATTTTAATGGTTTCTTTGTTAACTCTTTCCCCGCCATTGACGAGATATTCTGTCAATTGCTTCGCAACGCTTCCCCGCCAATGACGAGATTTTCCGTCAGTCCAACTCTTCACTGTTATACTACAGTTGGAGCTGTTGCAGATCATGTGAATTACTTTCCTTAGTCCAAACACAAACTATTGAGCAGCTTTTTCAGAAAAATGAAAGACTGGGTATAATGTTTTCGCACTGGAATCACCGTATCTCATGACAATGGATACAGCGCCAGTCACTCTGAATGAGGAAATGCCGACACTACAGGAACCGTGCACAGTTTCAGAAGCCTTAAAGATGATTATGGAGACAGTCCGACAATTCAGTATATAATGAAGCTTCAGAGGAACCTTTAGAGACAGCAACGGAGACATAAAAGGTGAGGGAAACGGACAGAACGACAAAGGTCCGACACGGAGGATGGGGGGGAGGGGGGCACGGAGCGACATGGAGAAAATGACAGACAGGTGGAAGAGAAAAGAGACAGTGGACATTCAAGAAGAAGACAGACCCACAGACGTGAGACAAGACAAAGGACAGCTAGTCTGAATCCCATAGACAGTGAGTTCAGATTCAGACTGAGGACACCGAACAGATTCAGCTCTATAATGTCAGCGGGGACACAGGTAAGACACTGTTTGATTTGTTGGCATTAGTATGAAACAAATAAATACATATATTCATAGATAGATTAATAACTAGATGTCCATATAATTATTTACAGATCAAACACAGCAGGTGGTCCAACAGGAGGACATGGTGCAACCAAACAAAGGCCATAAATCTACAGTATTTAGTGAATTTGTTTCTTTTTTTTTCTTGAAAATGAGGAATATTGAAGTGTTTATATCAAAAAGCTAAACTAATATGTGAAAGACTCATAATTGATGTATTTAAATATGGGAAGTGTAGAAGGAACCTGGTGCCATAGAAGATGTTTTGTCTAAAGTTTGGTATGGATTCCCCTAACATTTTGTGGAATGATGGGATATCTTAGAGCTGTTTGTTATTATTATTGTTGTTGTTATTATTTTATTTTGTGATTTTGAATGCAGTGTTACTGATTGTAAATAAGAAACAGTCAAAAGTGTGTATGGTAGATCAGTTTTATTTTGAAAATCAATATCTTTGAACAAAAAAAAAAACAATTTTCTCAGTTTTTTGCTCAAAATTCAGTTTTTTTCCTGAAAATGTCCAATATTCATATGTTTATATCTCACAAACGAATGGAAATAGAATACAATAGTTTTTTTTATTTTTAAAAAGTGAAGTTCTTCTTTCTGTTGATGTATTCACTATTCACATATTCCTAACACAACATTTTCAGTGACTTTAGTGAATATGACCAAAAAGGCTGGCGCTGGCTACCAACTCACTGTAAAATGCTCTGGAGGGCAAAGAGTTAATAGCTACGCCCCCTTTTTGGACGGGGCCTCCAAACTCAAAGCCCATGACAAGGACACCTCCCCCTTCCTACCCCAACTGTTAGTTTAGAGAAATATACTTTTGCTAAAGAAAGAGCAACTTTTTAAATATGTCTTTATTAATAGGTCTGCCCACAAAGGGGGCGGAGCCTCCAAACTCACAGCCCATGACAAGGTCACCTCCCCCTTCCTACTCCAACTATTAGTTTAGACAAATATACTTTTGCTAAAGAAAGAGAAATGTTTTAATTTTTTCTTTGTTAATAGCTCCACCCCCTTTTTGGGCAGAGCCTCCAAATTCAAAGCCCATGACAAGGACAACCCCCCTTCCTACCCCAATTGTTAGTTTAGATAAATATACTCTTGCTGATGAAAGAGGAAATTTTTATATTTTTCTTTGTTAATAGTTCTGTCCACAAAGGGGGTGGAGCCTCCAAACTCACAGCCCATGACAAGGACACCTCCCTCTTCTTACTATAATTCTTAGTTTAAAGATATATACTTTTGCTTTTCCAATCATCTATTCATTTTCTATGGTGAACTTTTACCCAGAATATCTCCGTAACAGAAGGTTGGAGAGACTTGGGAGTGGGCCACATCAGACATAATTCAGTGTCCCTGAACATGCCAGTCTTTGTCCCATTTCTCTACGACCCTCTGTTCTGGAGATACAGCCAAAATAAAATTACTTCCGGCCGTATCTCCGAAACCGGAAGTCGCACAGACTTGTACGTAGTGCTGATGAAAAGGGTGCGGCCACATTAGAGGAGGGTCATTCTTGGTCATACATCTCTGTGACCTTCCGTTTCCGAGATACAGCCAGTTAATTCCTGGAATTAACCCTCACATCGCCCTCTGCTGGATGCTGTAGGTATTACAGTCTAACTGTAACAGCTCCCTCTGCTGGATGCTGTAGGTATTACAGCCTAACTGTAACAGCTCCCTCTGCTGGATGCTGTAGGTATTACAGCCGAACTGTAACAGCTCCCTCTGCTGGATGCTGGTAGGTATTACAGCCGAACTGTAACAGCTCCCTCTGCTGGATGCTGTAGGTATTACAGCCTAACTGTAACAGCTCCCTCTGCTGGATACTGTAGGTATTACAGTCTAATTGTAACAGCTCCCTCTGCTGGATGCTGGTAGGTATTACAGTCTAACTGTAACAGCTCCCTCTGCTGGATGCTGTAGGTATTACAGCCTAACTGTAACAGCTCCCTCTGCTGGATGCTATAGGTATTAAAGTCTAACTGTAACAGCTCCCTCTGCTGGATGCTATAGGTATTAAAGTCTAACTGTTACAGCTCCCTCTGCTGGATGCTATAGGTATTAAAGTCTAACTGTAATAGCTCCCTCTGCTGGATGCTATAGGTATTACAGTCTAACTGTAACAGCTCCCTCTGCTGGATGCTGGTAGGAATTAGTCAACTTTCACAAAAAGTACCTCACAAAGTGGGGTCCTATTGACTCCGAATAGCCTGAAAAATGCTCCTATGACGTTTTAAAATGGTACTTTCTGGGGTCCCCACTTTGTCAAATTTTCACATTTTCAGATCGCCTGTTCATTTCCTATGGTGAACTTTGACCCAGACTATCTCCGGGAACAAAGGTCAGAGAGACTCAGTAGTGGGCTGCTACAGATCTTATTCGAGGTTGCTGAACACGCCAGTCTTGGCCCTGTGTCTCTATGACCTTCCGTTCTGGACATATAAGCAAAATAAAATTATTTTTGGTCACATCTCCGGGACAGAAGTTGCACATGAATGAGGGTGCTACCAATGGAAAGCCCACCCCCAAAATAGGGGGGGGGGGGGTAGGCCCAGGATTAACGTCTCTATGATCTTCCGTTTCCTTTTCAAATAAGTTTAAGTACTGATGGTTGTTATACTAAGGTAAAGTTGGCAGCAGATTGGGGTTAGGGTTAGATTGGCAGATCGGCAGATTCAGACTTTGAGGGTCAATAGTGAAAAAAAAAACAAAAGAAGCACAAAGCACATCTGTTTCCTTGTTCTGATCTTGGTTATGCTGAGAAAATACTATTACATGATTTCAGCCCAAATGACCCGCAGTACGTTACATCAAAAAGAAATGACTTTCTTCAGGAGGACCGTTGTGCACGGACTGCTTAAGGACTGTCTACAAAGTGTTCAAACGCAAACCATGGGAAAGAAGCTTTTACTGAAGGAGGGACATTTAAATTATTTCTGATCAATAGCTCCGCCCACAAAGGAGGAGGAGCTTCCATACTCACAGCCCATGACAAGGACACCTCCCCCTTCTAGTAACCCTAACCCTCCTGTTAGTTTAGAGAAATATACTGAGGTGGGTTAGGGTTAGAACACATAATATTAAATAGAATAGACCAGGTACAACACATAGAATTAAATAGAATAGACCAGGTACAACACATAGAATTAAATAGTAAAGACCAGGTAGAACACATAGAATTAAACAGAATAGACCAGGTAGAACACATAGAATTAAATAGAATAGACCAGGTAGAACACAGAATTAAATAAAATAGACCAGGTAGAACACTTAGAAATGAATAGAAAAGACCAGGTAGAACACACAGAATTAAATAGAATAGACCAGGTAGAACACATAGAATTAAATACAATAGACCAGGTAGAACACACAGAATTAAATAAGAATAAAATAAAACACTTGAGTGATACCCCTCTCTGTTGTGGGCAGTGCTTAAGGCTTCTGTGGGCGGTGCTTAGGTCTGTCCTATCCCTTGTATGGGAGGGGGTCTACTGCACATGTGCTGCTTATAACACAGTGTTTTAGGGTAAACTGAGAAACTTGGGTGCAGATTTTTGCCCCAAACTGAAAACCTGTGACTTGACTGTTCACTAAATGACTGAAAACGTTTCAAGTCCACTGGAACGCAGATTATACCCTTTCAATATGATTTTTTTTGTAAACGGATTTGATGTGATTCCATTGGTCTTCTTCTTCTTCATGTAGACGGGTGGGCGGTACCCTAGCACCCTCTACCGGAAAGGAGCTGTCATTTCTGTTCTACCGCTTGATTTAAAAAAAAAAAAAAGTCTGACTTTTTTTTTTTTTTTTTTTACTTTTTGGGATTGTGTAAAATCATGAATAGTGTTTAATATATGGTTTTATTTTATTTTTATTTTCCATTTGGCTAAAGTTCCCTGTCTCTAAGTATGGTTCTTATTTAAATAGTAGTTTCTGTAAGTATGACTCTTACTTATATAATAGTGTGTGTAAGTATGACTCTAATTTCAATAATAGTGCCTGTAAGTATGACTCTTATTTAAATAATAGTGTCTGTAAGTATGACTCTAATTTCAATAATAGTGTCTGTAAGTATGACTCTTATTTAAATAATACTGTATGTAAATAATAGTGTCTGTAAGTATGACTCTTGTTTAAATAATACTGTATGTAAATAATAGTGTCTGTAAGTATGACTCTTATTTAAATAATACTGTATGTAAATAACAGTGTCTGTAAGTATGACTCTTATTTAAATAACAGTGTGTGTAAGTATGACTCTTATTTAAATAATAGTGTGTGTAAATAAGTGTCTGTAAGTATGAGTCTTATTTAAATAATAGCGTGTGTAAATAAGTGTCTGTAAGTATGACTCTTTTTTAAATAATAGTGTGTGTAAGTGTGACTCCTATTTAAATAATAGTGTCTGTAAGTATGACTCTTATTTAAATAATAGTGTGTGTAAGTATGACTCTTATTTAAATAATAGTGTCTGTAAGTATGACTCTTTTTTAAATAATAGTGTCTGTAAGTATGACTCTTATTTAAATAATAGTGTGTGTAAGTATGACTCTTATTTAAATAACAGTGTCTGTAAGTATGACTCTTATTTAAATAACAGTGTGTGTAAGTATGACTCTTTTTTAAATAATTGTAAGTATGAGTCTTATTTAAATAATAGTGTGTGTAAGTATGAGTCTTATTTAAATAATAGTGTGTGTAAATAAGTGTCTGTAAGTATGACTCTTTTTTAAATAATAGAGTGTGTAAGTATGACTCTATTTAAATAATAATGTCTGTAAGTACGACTCTTATTTAAGTAATAGTGTGTGTTTACGTAAACTCGGTCCAGTTTCGCTTCTTCATTCATTCATGTGAGTGGAAGACCCACGGAAAGCTGGATGGTGCATTGTTTCCAATATTTTGTGGCAGCTCTGTCTCCAGAAGGTGTTTTCAAATCATCGGACTTTTCCCAAAGTGAATTGGACTTGGTTCAGCCCCGGGGGTCACAGGAAGTTGTAGCTGCCATGTTTAGCTGCATTGTTGTAGGTTCCTTGTAGGTTTCCTGCAGATTTTAGCCTTTAAGTCTGGCAATGGAGCCGAGCTGGAGTACGTTTTTATTCCAAGTAAGTGCACACTGCATAAACACACACTCTGCACAGCTACATGAGTATTTGTTTAGCGGTGTAAACGCCATCCGCCAAATATTTTATTTCACTTTCTGAAATGAAGTACTTAGCCAAGCAAAACAATGGTGTTAGCTTTAGCCTAGCAGCAAGCTACGCCAAGTAGCTGGCTATAAGCAAACTGTTAACTTGAAAACTTACTATCGGTTTGAATCGTCACCGGGTACTGTACAATACAGTCCCATTGTTTTTATTTGAAGTACTGTGAAACCTGGGTGGAAAAGGAATTTGAGGTTTTTGTTCATAAATCGCTAAATTACTCGCAGCTAATTGCAGTGGCTACTGCAATAGACGCGCGCGTTAGCAAATTAGCTTGTTTGTTGAGCTAACGCCATTGGTGTTACATGTATGTAGGCTATGAGAGCTTGCTAACAGCTAGCTAACCGGCTACTCTTCCTCTTCTGCACCTTAGCAGTCACTCCCTCACAACATGTAATATTAAGTGCTCAACAGTGTGTTTTTGAACAATGACTCGGTTAATGAAGTGAGCCGGTGTGTTTTGAGTCCATCAGTCCGCCAAAGAAAGCTAAGCTAACTGAGTGTATATGAAGGAGCTGCACGCGGACAGGAGGCAGTAAACCCAAGCTGAGGCTTAAATCCTCCTGTAAAAGCAGAAATGTGCTGCAGCAGACCACAAAGCCACCGCAGTGTGAACCGTACAAACCACCGGCGTCCTAAGTGACTGGAATCCGACCAGGTGACACTGTTCAGGCCTGTAAACGGTGGCCGTTCAGCCGTCCATCCATGCTCCTGTTTCAGGTATGTTTTGGAAGGCTATGGAACTACATTCTGTTGGTGTGTCTCTAAAAGTTTTTTTCTGGGGAATTCGGGTGTGGATTTGGTGTAAAAGTCATGACGTGATTTTAGAGAACATACTATAATGTGTGAGTGAGAGTCCATCAAGGATTACTGGTCGTTTTGAAATGCATATTTAGTTCAGGTCGTATGTTGTATGGTTTGTACTTAGAGCTTCATGGAGCAGCTTTGATGCTGGACTGCCCGGTGTCATATAGCCTGTTCAATAGCAGGCTTTTGTGAGTGCATTAGGGCACAGGCTGACATTGCAATTGGAATACCACAGTTGTTTTGATACTGATTTTCAATGTAATCATAAGATTATTGCTGTACACATCATGTCACAAATCTTTGGTATTATTTTTCTGCTCATTAGCTTTTAAATGGACACAAACCAATTTAACAGCATAAAAGGCTTATTACAACACTTGAAAGTTGTCTGGTAAAATAATATTAATAGAATGTATGTGTGTATGTGCTGCATGTGCAGACACTGTGTTTTTGTCCTTAGGTATTGAAATGTGGTAACACATAACAATACCACTATCACACAGGTTTCATACTTTTATTGAATGTATGGAATTTGGTGCCAATAAAGGCACTGACAAAATATGTGACTGACTGATGATAAAATGTGACTGACTGATGACGGAATATGTGACTGTGTCTATAACAAAAAAATATGTTCCTTATACCTGGAGATGGTTTGTAGACCTGGACATCTGTGTTACACATTTTTAATGTATTTTTGTTTTTTATAAAGGACTTTATAGCAACGGTTTACAACTGTACTATTGTTATTTACTTTTTATTACTTTAAAAAAAAAAAAAAAAAAAACTTTTATTACAATATATTGCACTAGGCTTTGTTGTGGTTAGAATAAAAATTTTGTACCCAGCAGTTATTGAAAGTGATAGGATAAGAATAGTAAAAACAACATAAAGTAGTAGTGCATTGTCCGTGTGCTGCAGACCAGTATCTCTAATACATCTTTGAGTCATATGGTTGGGAGTTTGTCATATGTTTTGAGAACCAGAGAATGATGATGTATCCTTTGGGAAATATTATGAGACTAGCACATTATATTAATACTGATATCTAGGGACTGAAGTTAGTAAATGCGTCATTCCTCTTTTTAACTTCATTTCCCATCATGCAGTGTGGTACTATGCTTCTGGTCAACCGAGCAATGTCATTGTAAGGCTATTGTATTCCAAAATGAATAATATCTCCTAAAATATTTGTCCTATCCACTTAATAAGATATTTAATATGGGGATAGGCCTATTCCTCAACTGCAGGAGCCAAAGTGGACGATTAAAAACGTCTGCATTTCTCAGAACTGTGCAGATAAACACACACACAGATGCTCTGACACCTTTCAGTATTATGATGTAATTATGATATAGATAATTTGTTTAAAAAGCTGAGAGAAAAGACCAAAAAAATCATTAAATTGATCAAAACTAATATCTTGTCACTGTAGCCTACCATTTTATCAAGTCATTTCAGTAAACATTTCAAGTGTTGTACTGTAGTACAAATGTGATGTACTGGGATGTATTAATTTGATACACTGAATTCTTCGACTCTGTTGTATTTCTAAGGTAAATCATTTATACAGCTGAACACATTTAGATTTTTTCCTCCTCTTTATTTCCAGTGAAAACCATATCTCTCCAAATATGTTGATTTTACTGTTTGTAGGATGAAGTAGACCTTTAGAGTTTAAAGTTCTTGTCCATCCCAAACTAGAAAAATGACTTTTTCTGAGGACATGAAAAGAGAAATGTACCCGTTACAACTATTCCATAAATGTCCTATTACAATTAAAGTAAGTCTGTTCAAGAGCAGTACAATCATGTTCAAGTTGATTCTGATCAGTGATTTACAGGTACCAGTCCCATATTCAAACCTGTCTGAAAAGGAGGAAGCACAGTAGAGTCCGACCAATTAATCGGGCCGATTATAGCGTATCACCAATTAATCAACATCGGCCAATATGTAGCCAATATATTTTTTTGCTGCACAGAGATTCTGTCGCTCGCTGCTCCTGTGTGTGTGTGTGTGTGTGTGTGTGTGTGTGTGTGTGTGTGTGTGTGTGTGTGCTGCCTGGAGAATAAGAGGAACTTTAAAGTGAGTTAGTTTCACTTTCACTCCTTCTCGGACAATCACGCTATCATCCCCCCTACACACAATCACATAATCACGGAGCTACACCCCCCCCCCCCCCCCCCCCCCCCCCAGCGCGCTCTGACAAGGATGGACTACTTATCCCCCCCACTCCGACCCCCCACCTTGGCGAAAATCACGGACAGCTACCGCATGCTCTGACGAGGATTGACCACTTGACCGTCTTATGAAGTATTCACTCCCACACACACACCGATGTCCGTGCACTTCCTGTCTACCTCACAGTTTCATTCTGCCAGCAGGCCTGGGTGTTAATAGTGTAGGGGAGACCGAGGACAGTTGTAACACAGTTCAGTTGTAACTCTTGCAGTTGCTCCAATCAGGAACTTACGACTCACCTAATTCACTCTGCACATGCTCAGTTTAATCCTTAGACCACATGGACAGTTGTAGTGCTGTGAGGCAGACACATCCAAATTTGTGAGTGAAAACATAATTGTGTGGTAAGTAATATTTTTTGCTCTAACTATTTTTGTGATTGCATAGTTTGCATTTGAAAGTTGTGTAAATTATATTTGTGAGATAAACAAAGATTTATGCAACTGTTTATCCACCTGTCCACAATTATCTAATATAAAATTATAATATCCTGTGTAGATTAGTGTTCTTATTTCATATATTGGCCAATATATCGGTTATCGGCTGATATGGGATATCATTTATTTCAGATATCGGCCGATATATTGGATATCAGCTTTTTTTAGCCCCCAATATCGGTATCGGCTAACCCTAACCCTAACCCACAAACATGGAGATCTTATGGAATGTGATGCACTGCTGCAGATTAAACTACTAAGTAAATAAAATAGTTCAAATGAGCTCCACCTTAAACTTCCACACTATTGGGATGTAATGTGCAGTGTAACTTTTACTTAAAGCTGAGTGTTTTCACAGTGTGGTATTATGAATCTTTACACTTGGTCCACTGAAAGGATCCTAGATTGGTGAATTGTGCATGGTCTGGATATTATGGACAAAACCAACCAGTAGAACAGCTGCACCGACTAGGGTTAGGGTTGAGAACGAAATACAAATATAAGCATTAAAATGAGGACAAATGGACCCAATCTTGCCTTAAAACCTCCAGGATCACTTTGGCCCTGTGTTTTGGCTCTTTGTTGTCTGTACTGTCGAGCACTGGTCAGGTGATTGTACTGCATGTAGCAGAATTTGAGCAGATGTATCCCAATCCACTTCAGAATTCGTGCGGCTGCCTGAACTCTTTGGCATCCTCAGTAAACACAGTGACACCCCCCCCCCCATTCTGCCCAGGCCATCCCCCTGCCTCTATGGCATCCTCAGTAAACACAGTGACCCCCCCCCCAGTTCTGCCCAGGCCATCCCCCTGCCTCTAGCAGCTTTTACACAAGCTGTGCTGGGCTTTGGATCAGGAGCTCTTCAATCCTTCTCTGGACATTCTGTTCCCCATCATTGTAGCTCATGTTGATCTTAGTCTCGATTATCCAAAAATGTAAACATTTAGGCTTTCCTCAAAAAAAAAAGTCCATTGACTGCATTGTTTTTTGTGAGCTCCCCCCTCTGTGCATTCTGCAGTGATGATGATGTTCTGAGCCCCTCATCTGTTCATGCCAAATCATCACAGCTCTTTCATTTGTCAGAACTTAACAGCAGACATATGCTGTACAAATGCCTGCAGGTCAAAGGTCATGAATCAAATACTTTCACAGCCCAGCAATCACTGTCAAATTAGAAGTATCCTGCTCATCTCGCAACATGAATGCTGCATCCCATGATGCAATTCTGTGTGAAGTACACTGACTGATCTGAGAGAGTAAAAGAACCACGGGAGAGTCAAACCTTAACACTGCTCTCATCTTTTTAAGGTGGATTTTAGTTGGTGCATAAATAGACTGCTATGAGCACACTGTGGGAGCTGAGTGGGCCGTGTCCACCAGTGGGCTAAGTGGGCCGTGTCCACCAGTGGGCTGAGTGGGCCGTTTTCACCAGTGGGCTGAGTGGGCCGTTTTCACCAGTGGGAGCTGAGTGGGCCGTGTCCACCAGTGGGGGCTAAGTGGGCCGTGTTCACCAGTGGGGGCTGAGTGGGCCGTGTTCACCAGTGGGGGCTGAGTGGGCCGTGTCCACCAGTGGAGGCTGAGTGGGCCATGTTCACCAATGGGCTGTGTCCACCAGTGGGCTGAATGGGCCGTGTTCCCCAGTGGGCTGTGCCCACCATTGAGGGCTGAGTGGGTCATGTCCACCAGTGGGGGCTGAGTGGGCCGTGTCCACCAGTGGGGGCTAAGTGGGCTGTGTTCACCAGTGGGGGCTGAGTGGGCTGTGTCCACCAGTGGGGGCTGAGTGGGCCGTGTTCACCAGTGGGCTGTGTCCACCAGTGGGCTGAATGGGCGGTGTTCACCAGTGGGGGCTGAGTGGGCCATTTTCACCAGTGGGCCGTGTCCACCAGTGGGCTGAGTGGGCCGTGTTCACCAGTGAGGGCTGAGTGGGCCGTGTCCACCAGTGGGCTGAGTGGGCCGTGAAAGTCTAACATTTGATGTTGATAGAATGTCTTTTGTAATACGTATTGTTGTATTGCTCAGATCTATTACAAATAGGGCTGCAACTAACAATAATTTTAATAATCGATTAATCTGTAGATTATTTTGGTAACAAATCGATGCATCGGATAAACACAAAAGACTCAGTTCTCAAAGATCGGTATTTAACCCAAAGCAATATAGGCTGCAGACAAGTCACTAATGATTACATCCCTGCAACGGCTTCAGGTTTAGTTAGCGAGCACTCGTCTACCTAGACTGGTTACAGCTAGAGACTAGCATGATATAGTCTTCAACTAGCTCCAGTTCTAGGCTATCAAAGTAGCATTGTATATATTAGTTCCAGCCAGCGATAGGTAACGTTAGTCTGGTGGCCTGATAAACGGAGTCATGTGAAAACGTTATAATTACAACGATAGCGTCTAAGTAGCTAACGGGTTAAAGTAATCGTAACACGTAGACTATCTTAAGATAGGGTTACATTAGTGATGTCCCAATCTGGATTTTTTTTTTTTTGCTTCTGATATGATCCGATTTTTTGGGGAATTAGTTTTGCCGATACTGATCCAATACCGATCCAATATGGACTTTTTACAATGAAATTTTGATTTCAATTTGGAGTCATTATTTATAGGTCAGTATGCTATTATTTTATTGTTGATCACTATTGGGCTGAATGTGGAACCTGAACTAAAACAACTAGGACACCTTTGACTCTTAATAACTTTAGTATCATTTTTGCACTTTCCAAATTCAGACTGTGGGATAAGTTAGAGCCTTATATTTTCCACTGCTGTAGTGTGTCTATGGACAGCTCCGTCCAGGTGTCATATCGGGGGGCGTTAATGATGTGAAGTGGGTAACTCATGGCTCAAGGGTTAGGGCTCCCATCAGGGTTAGGGTTAGGGTCACTTCTCCCATCAGAGTTAGGGTCAGGGCTCCCATCAGGGTTAGGGTTAGGGCTCACTTTAGGGTTAGGGTCTCAGTGCTGCTCCAGTGTGACAGATACTAAAGTGAATGGACACCCTGTGACAGCCCCCGGCTGTTTGTTTCATGCTATAACTCATAGCGTGGTCTTCTGCACCACAGCGGGACCCAGCCACCAGCTTAATGTGCCCACCCCACCCCTCCCACCCCCTCCCGTGGGCCACAAGTGTATCAGTGCTTGGATTTGTGTTGTCCATTAAAAAGCGCAGTGAGAAACAGAGGAACCCTTGGGTTCCTAGCCCCCTAAGACCACACCCCCCTGCCCGGTTGACCGGGTTGGGTTGCTTGGCTGAACCTGAAAAGCTGTGGGTCTGGTCTTTAAGCCTAACCCAGAACAGGGCTGTCCCAATAGCCCCATCTCTAGGCTGCCCTGTTCTGAAGTTGCTGGTTCCATTGTGAATCCGCTTGTCCCTAGTCACATATTCATTGTCGCCCCTCCCTCAGATGGTCCCCTCCTCCCTCAGATGGTGCCCCCTCCCTCAGATGGTCCCCTCCCACTGGGATCTGCCGTGACCAATGGGACAATGGCTGCCAGCAGCTGCAGACTTCACATGTCCTCTGTTTTTCCTTTAGCCCTGTTGTTGGCTTACATTTTCTGTGCTTGTCCTGGCTTTATTTACAATGGTACATTTTTCAATTCTCTATTGTCTACAGATTTTTTTTTTTTTTTTTGTGGAGAACTGTTTTGAAGACACTGAATACATGCTTGTGTTATTTTATTTTCCCTTCTGCAGAACACCTGCTCCTCATCTTTGACCAGCTCTAACATGCAGTTTTGTCAGGCTTTCACACTGGTTTTTCTGATGGGTGCATTTTGAAGTGTTTGATACGACCTTAATCCCATTTCTGAGATCAGTCCTTTCAAATCATGATACAACAATAGCATTTTGTGTTTGTTAATGAGCACATTATTACACAATGTTAGAGGTTCAGTAATAATATAAATAAAAACTTGTCATTCATATGTGCACAAATTTCTTTTTACTTTGAACTTTTGAGCTAATTTTCTGAAAAAGCTTTGAGTAGAGATAGTCTTTAACTGTCATTGCAAACAAAAGAAATGTAGGCTTACATTAAAAAATGGTCAAAAATATGTAAACTAAACATAATACTTTTGTAATATTTTTTGGACTTACTGGAACATAAAAGGAATAAAAGGCATAAAATAATGATATGTGTATGAATACCAAAGATTAACATAGAATTAAGGTCAAACTTGATGGGTTGTAGTGCTCTGTTGAAAACAAAACCATTTGTGCACTGTTTTCTAAGAATACCAACAGTGTGTGCATTTACACACAACGCTGGGCTTCAGTTCATCTGCAGCTCCTTTAGAAGACCAGCATATGTAACAGAGGTCTGGGTTTGGAAGACCAGCATATAGAACAGAGGTCTGGGTTTGGAAGACCAGCATATGGAACAGCGGTCTGGGTTTCTAAAGGGGGGCTGGATTATTGGCACTCAACTCAACTGATAACTAAATCTGAAACTGTTGGTGTAAGTTGGACTAAACCTCCATGTAATCAGTGTAACCAGTGTCCACATGTGGACTGTAGTTTGCCTGTGTCCACATGTGGACTGCAGTCTGCCGGTGTCCTGTACTGATCCTAACCCTAACCCTAGCCTTAGCCCTAACCCTAACCCTTGTCCTGTGTTCTTCCAGCAGGTCCTAACCCTAACCCTTGTCCTAACCCCTGTGCTGTTTTCTTCCAGCAGGTCCTAACCCTAACCCTTGTCCTAACCCCTGTCCTGTGTTCTTCCAGCAGGTCCTAACCCTAACCCTTGTCCTAACCCTTGTCCTGTGTTCTTCCAGCACGTCCTAACCCTAACCCCTGTCTTTACCCTTGTCCTGTGTTCTTCCAGCAGGTCCTAGTCCTAACTCTAACCCTAACCCTTGTCCTGTGTTCTTCCAGCAGGTCCTAACCATAACCCTTGTCCTGTGTTCTTCCAGCAGGTCCTAACCCTAGCCTTAGCCCTAACCCTAACCCTTGTCCTGTGTTCTTCCAGCAGGTCCTAACCCTAACCCTTGTCCTAACCCTTGTCCTGTGTTCTTCCAGCAGGTCCTAACCCTAACCCTAACCCTTGTCCTGTGTTATTCCAGCAGGCTAACGAGGCTCTCCATCATCAGCATCAGGTGGCTGGGAACAGCCTGTTGCCTCTGCTCAACTCTGGAACAGAACCACCTGATCAGAAACCGGTGCTGCCCATACCCTTGGATCAGAAACCCCCGGTGAGCGCTGCGGAACTTCTGAAAGACAATGTGGCCAGTGGGACAGGGGTGGGAGGAGGAGGCGGAGGGCCTCCTGCTGCTGTTGTCAAGAAGGAGCCCAAATCAAAGACCCCCTTCATCTGCGGCTACTGTAACAAGGCTTTCCGGGACAGCTACCACCTAAGGCGGCACGAGTCCTGCCACACCGGCATTAAAATGGTTTCACGGCCCAAGAAGACACAAACAGCCCCCACCATGGTGCCGCTCATATCCACTGTACCGCGTGAGAGCAGCGCCAACCCATCATACGTTACTACTGTGGCTGGGATTCTCACTACAGCCACTACGTCCACATCCACAGGCACCGGTGTCATGACGCCAATGCAACACCAACAGCAGCAGAGTATCCCCAAGAAACCCCCCAAGCCTGTGAAAAAGAACCACGGCTGCGACATGTGTGGAAAGGCCTTCCGTGACGTCTATCACCTCAACCGCCACAAACTGTCCCACTCTGACGAGAAGCCTTTTGAGTGTCCCATCTGCCAGCAGCGCTTCAAGAGAAAGGACCGCATGACCTACCACGTCCGCTCGCACGATGGCGGCGTCCACAAGCCTTATATCTGCTCTGTGTGTGGGAAGGGCTTCTCCAGGTATGTAGACTGTCACATCTGCTCAGCCTCTTGTTTCATGCATGGTACGTCTGCTTTTCTAAAGCCCTTCATGTACTTTGTCTAAATTATACACATCAAAGAATATGTGAAAACATGGGCAAACATGGAAAGAGGAGTACAAACAGCCCAAACTGTCAGTTTACACTGTATAAAGTGATTATTTACTGTAAAGCCCTTTATGCACTGGAACATTTGGCTTTGATCTTATTGAGTATGAGTTCCATAAGTGAAAAATGTGGGTGTTTTTATGTAGTAGTCAAAAGAATCCTGCAGTTGTACCTTTGTCAGAGTTCTTTGTGATGTTCCACCACACACACTGACTGAATTGGCAGTTTGTTTAACTTGGACACTTTAATGAGGACATGGGTCCGTGTCAAACCCCATGTCACTGTTTACAGCTTCAGTCGCTCCTGTCACTGTCCACAAAAATGATCAACCTGCACTGAGTAACAAGTGCAGAGCTGCCTGTTCATGGAGCCCAGCTGGTTTCTGGAGCCCAGGTGGTTTCTGTTCCTGTTCATGGAGCCCAGGTGGTTTCTGTTCCTGCTCATGGAGCCCAGGTGGTTTCTGTTCCTGCTCATGGAGCCCAGGTGGTTTCTGTTCCTGTTCATGGAGCCCAGAAACATCAGTGTTCACATGACCTGTCAGAGTGTCACATGACCTGTCAGAGTGTCACATGATCTGTCAGAGTGTCACATGATCTGTCAGAGCATCACATGACAGTTCGATATTGCAGCCGGACAGCTCCATTTGGTGCCGTGCGATTTGGTCCATTTTTGGACTCATGCTCCAGTTCCAGAAGGTGACTCTAGGGGTCACTGTTTTGTTTCTGTAAATGTGAGCGTCATATGCTTTCCATAATGTTCCACACAGTAGGATGTGATTGGAGGATGTTTTGCCATTTGCTCATTTGGATGCTTCACTGTTCCCTGGTCATTGACTGCTGCTTTCTCCTTTATTTTTCTTTCCTATAAAAAGAATGTGTCAGTAAAATGAAGACCTTCACTTGTCTCCCTTATAATATCTTGCTGTGTAGTGCATTTTAATTTGTTCAGGAGAGTGTTTCCTGTCTGTTATTGACGGTATGTGTATGTTCTGTTTTCTGCACCTGATTTGGTGGCAGCAAAATGTCAACAAAACATGCTCTGAGACCTCTGTTATCCCCTGTGTTTATTCTGAAGCAAAAAAAAGTGCAAATAAGGAATCACATTTGAAGATGTGATGGATATTGTCGGGGCGAAGGAGAGTGTGTTTTGTGATTCCAGTTTATATATGTTCTAATATGTTATATGGCTTATGTATGTTCTAATATATTATATGGCTTATATATGTTCTATATATTCTATGTTTTATATATTCTATGTCTTCTATGTGTTCTATATATTCTATGTCTTACATATTTTCTCCTCCTGGTCCTGTGCAGGCCTGATCATCTCAGCTGTCATGTCAAACATGTCCATTCCTCAGAGAGGCCATTCAAGTGCCAAGTAACGGTAAGTACCAAAAAAAAAACCTGTACCTGCAGCACAAGTCTAAACTGTACCTGCAGAAGGATAAACTGTACTTGCAGTAGAAGTCTAAACTGTACCTGCAGCACAAGTCTAAACTGTACCTGCAGCAGAAGGATAAGCTGTACCTGCAGCAGAAGTATAAACTGTACCTGCAGCAGAAGGATAAACTGTACCTGCAGCAGAAGGATAAACTGTACCTGCAGAAGGATAAACTGTACCTGCAGTAGAAGTCTAAACTGTACCTGCAGCACAAGTCTAAACTGTACCTGCAGCACAAGTCTAAACTGTACCTGCAGCAGAAGTCTAAACTGTACCTGCAGCAGAAGGATAAACTGTACCTGCAGCAGAAGTCTAAACTGTACCTGCAGCAGAAGGATAAACTGTACCTGCAGAAGAAGTCTAAACTGTACCTGGGTTAGGGTTAGAACCAAGTCACAAAATCCAATTGTCGTAGTGCAGTTTGAATGACACAGTATTGAAGCCTGCTCTTGTACTGGTACTTCAGTACAACACTACTGTAGTACTGTTCTTGTACTGGTACTTCAGTACAGCACTACTGTAGCACTACTCTTGTACTGGTACTTCAGTACAACACTACTGTAGCACTGCTCTTGTACTGGTACTTCAGTACAGCACTACTGTAGTACTGCTCTTGTACTGGTACTTCAGTACAACATTACAGTAGTTCTGCTCTTGTACTGGTACTTCAGTACAACATGACAGTAGTACTGCTCTTGTACTGGTACTAACGTACTTCACTTGCACTGGCCGTTCGTTCACCCTAACCCCAACCCATATTGGCTGCCAGTAAATTGTCATCATTTGTAAACTAGAGCATATCAATAGAAAGGTAATGAGAGTATATGTATTATTTTTTCCCCTCTTTTCTCAAATGTCAGGCCTGTACCTCCGCCTTCGCAACCAAAGATCGTCTGCGTTCTCACATGATCAGACATGAAGGCAAAGTGACCTGTAACATCTGTGGAAAAATGCTCAGTGCTGCCTACATTACAAGCCATCTGAAGACGCACGGCCAGGCCAGCTTCAACAGCCCCTGTAACAATAAAGGTAGGTTCAGCACCACATAACCCCAACTTTAACCCTAACCCACCTAACCCTAACTCAGTAAAGGTAGGTTCAGCACCACATAACCCCAACCCTAACCCTAACCCAATAAAGGTAGGTACAGCACCACATAACCCTAACCCGGCTTCAACAGCCCCTGTAACAATAAAGGTAGGTTCAGAACCACCTAACCCACAGAACCCTAACCCTAGCCCAATAAAGGTAGGTTCAGCACAACATAACCCCAACCCTAACCCAATAAAGGTAGGTTCAGCACCACCTAACCCCAACCCCAACCCTAACCCAATAAAGGCAGGTTCAGCACCCACATAACCCTAACCCAGCTTCAACAGCCCCTGTAACAATAAAGGTAGGTTCAGCACCACCCTACCCAACCGTAACCCTAACTCAATAAAGGTAGGTTCAGCACAACATAACCCCAACCCTAACCCAATAAAGGCAGGTTCAGCACCCACATAACCCTAACCCTAACCTAATATTTGGCCTGTCACTCACTTTCAGACACAGCAGAGATGTTCCAAAGGAAATAATGGCACATTTCTGAACCTTTTGGAAAACGACTGGAAAAGTCCCATCACAAGTTCTCATTCCTCTTTCAAATACACACCACATATGATTGTGTCAGTGGTCAATAAGAACCTGTCTGTGTGTAATATATCACATGGTTAGGAATGCCTTTCCTATAAGTATAAATTTAAATAAATACAGTCAATGACTGTAGATGATCTTAGTGTGTCCTTATTTGGACACTTCATCTGAATTATTAAAGGACTTATCAAATGTAACCATGGCCTTACTGGTCCATCTTAATGCACTAATATCTACTTCCCTTAAGTACTGAAGGCTCTGATTCATCACTAATGGTGCATTGTGGTATTTTCTTAATTTGTAACTTGAACTGCAGATTGTGACTGCTTAAAGTCAACTGATTTGACCACACAAGACAGTCCCTCTGTAAACCAGCATCACCTCTTTCACCTCTTCAACAGTCTTTGGCTGGTCCTAGAGTCATGACGCTCAAACCACACAACACCAGCTGATGGCACTGCCTCCCAGCTGAGTGCAGTGCCTCCCAGCTGAGTGTACTGCCTCCCAGCTGATGGCACTGCCTCCCAGCTGAGTGCACTGCTTCTTGTGCTCCTTTAACCCCATATGTGTCTGTATCTCTGAATAGGCCTAAGTGACTGGCAGTGGAACCACTCAGGGCCACGAAAAGGTAATCCAGTAGAACGTAGCAGAAACCCCTGAACACTCAAATAGAACTGATGTCAAACACACGGGGCCACTTTTGTCTTCATGTTTTCCTACTACACTTAAGCCCAATGGCATGTCTTCTCACTGAAGACCAGTGTTGTTATGAAGGTTCTTCTGTTGGGGAAACTAATAAAAGGTTAAATTTCATTAAGCAGGATCAGTAGATGAATTACATTCACCACAAACTGGACCATAACACAGGTCGGTCGAGTCATTTTAACAGACATTTCAAGAGTCATCATATCGGATTACTCTGACAGTCCAAACACAAAAATGTCCCAGTAGTGACGTGATCATCGAAAGCATCACACTTTATACTAAGGTACACATATTTAACATGATCAAGATGCTTCTTTACTTTACATGTCATTTCTCAATGAACTAAATGGTTTCTACAGGCAAAAGTCCTTTTTCAGTCAGTCTCAGTTCCCATTATAAAACAAATGGTTGTCTTGAATGTATCCGGGTGCAGTTCACTACATAATAAGTGCAGTAAATCTACAGGGTGTCCCATAAGTCTCCATACATAGGAAAAATAAACGTTTCTTGACATAAACCATTTTTATTTATATAATATGCTCTATATGACTGCCATTTTGTCAGATACGCATTTCAGTGCGTGTCTGCTGAAGAACTATAACGAAGAAATATAAAGAAATACATGTTAGAACCATATATGTATGGAATGTATTATGTCTCCTATGTATGGAGACTTATGGGACACCCTGTATATTGTTTTGCACAAAACAGTTGAAGCCGTGTGAAGTGCAACGGGAGGTCCCACTAAATCTGTAGCTCTGCCCCTTACAAACCTGTGTGTCTAAGTCCAGAGACATTGAACTGCACATGTATGGTCATTATAACACCCAAACTGACCTTACTGTACATGAAAACTGACAAGCACACATTTCCATGGGCAAGTGGGTCTGCCAACATCCAGAAACAGCCGACATTTATCAGGTACTATTAAGGGAGAAGGACTGCTCCTGTGGTACCCCCACCGTCTAAAGCCCATACTGAGGAACAAACTATCACATCAGGATTTGGAAGTCATGAGCAACAACATGATTTGGTGGAAAGCTGTTGTAGTTGTTGTAGAATATGGTTGTGCAGAGTAAAGCCTCATTTATGGCTTTAGAATGACAGTTCTGTGACTTTTCTAAATGTCAATAAACCACTAGTACGTGCTTCCTATGTGTACCTGAATATAAAGTGTCCGTTGACCATGGAGGACCCTGGTGGAGGTGGTGTGGACGTACAGACCTGTGGTGGTGGTCCGTCCACACCATCCCCACACACACACACACACACACATATAGAATAGAATGTACTTGATAATGTGTTGAAGGTAAAACAAATAGGTGGTTAGTCTATTGATCCTGCTTTTTGAATTTACCCCTCAGGTGAGTTGACGGTAGGAGAGATTTTAAATAACTCCTTCCAAGTCCTAATTGACAACTCTCACAAAGGTAGGTTTCTTCCACACTCTTCCCACAGTTGTCATAATGTCATAGTGCCAGTTTCAGCTAAACAGCCCAGGAGCTCACAGCCATGTTTGGAGGTCTACTGTGTGTTCTGGATGGGGATCAGCCAACCTAAACTTATGCTCATCTATTTATTTTTAGATGCCAACAATGTGCACAACAACTCAGCCACTACCACACCGGTCACCAACTCGGCAGCCATCACTTCTGTCGTCAACCGCAGCGTCAACGCCGCCAACCCCGTCACCATCGCAGCCCAGATGAACATCACCACCAGCACGGTCAACATCACCTCACCGGTCAACCTGCAGCACCCGGTCACAATCACCGGCCCCGTCAACCTGGCCTCGGTCAACATCCCCACCACGGCGCACATGAATATCGCCCACCCGGTGGCCATCACCACCCCCATGCCCATGAATATCACAGGGCCGCTCAACATCGCTATGAGGCCCATGGAAAGCATGCCTTTTCTGTCCCAGGTCCTGCCTTCCTCTCCTCCCTGGTAGAGCTGCCTCTTCCTTTAGTCAGGAGGTTTTAACTGCCTAATAATGGACGAGCTTGTCCCTTCTGGGTCAAACCACCATGTACACGGGCTGATTTTTACACTGTACGAACGTCCAAACTAGGGTTCCTCCAGCCATGGTCAGAGTGGATTATCAGCTGGGGTCCTTACTGGGTACTGGTCTCAGCTGGGGTCCTTACTGGGTACTGGTCTCAGCTGGGGCCCTTACTGGGTACTGGGCTCAGCTGGGGTCCTTACTGGGTACTGGTCTCAGCTGGGGTCCTTACTGGGTACTGGTCTCTGTTTTTATTTAAATGCCAATCATCATTATGGAAAATATGAGCTGTTACGAAGCATGAACAGGAGATGGATGTGAGGTCTAGAGGAAGGAAGGCTTTATCATGAATGTCATCACATTGATTTTCAAAGGTTCTGATTCTAAGACACACTATTGGTCCAAACATTATAGGACAGCCCCTTTTTTCTAAGGGACAGTGTGACAGAACCACATTCTTATGGTCTGTCTTCCTTTCATTGTCCTCGGCCTTTATGGTGCACATATTCTTCTTGTGCAGTGCACAGTTGTGTCCATACTTTCCACAGAAGTGCTCTAATGTCTGAACCCAAACACCTGCTTATCCTTAGAACTGTAGTCCTCCACACTAAATGGAACTGTAGTTAGACTGGTCCAATTCTAATCTGAAAGAGGCTCAATGCAAGCTGAGGACTTTTAGTGGTTGGCTAACCCAGGTAAAGGAATAATGATGATACCTCATGATGATGATGATGCAAAAAAATACCCACAGTCACTGAATACACCTAGCTCCGTAGGATAATTAAGGAGAGGGATATTACTAATGACTGGAGTTTTGGATCAGTTCTTTCCTATGCTGTGAATACATGTCCATGCTGTAAGGGTGGTGGGGGTTAGGGTTAGGTGGTAGTGTGGGTTAGGGTTAGGTGGTGGTGGGGATGGATGGGGTTAGGGTTAGGTGGTGGTGGGGATGGATGGGGTTAGGTGGTGTGGGTAGTTGGGGTTAGGGTTAGGTGGTGGTGTGGGTGGGTGGGGTTAGGGTTAGGTGGTGGTGTGGGTGGTGTTCCATGTACATAATAATGATGCCAAAGAGTTTCTAAGTGTGTGTGTGTCCTGTTAGTTCTTTATTTAGAAGGAATACTTTCCAACAGGATTTAGAAAATATAAGACAAAGGAAACAAGCAATACATTTAACATCTGTCACCTTCAGTCAGCTGTTCTACAACCCAAAGGGTTGATAGAAAATGACCCCAAACCCAAAGGGTTCATAGAAAATGACCCCTAGTCCTTAACCCAAAGGGTTGATGGAAAATGACCCCTAACCCTGAACCCAAAAGGTTGATAGAAAATGACCCCTAACCTTTACCCAAAGGGTTCATAGAAAATGACCCCTAACCCAAAGTGTTGATATAAAATGACCCTTTTCCGTAGGACACCTAACGATGTCCCTGTTCCCTTCATTCCACACAGATCCTGCTGTAAACAGGACAGTTTGCCTTATTTTCTGACCCTTTCCATGTTTTTACTGTCAGTTCAATTTCCATGTTTTTACTGTCAGTTCAGTTTCCATATTTTTACTGTCACTTTGTCACAGTAACATTGTTGGAGACATATTTAGACACTCAGTTTAATCCAGTTGGACAAGTTCTGACATTATTTGGCAGTTATGACGTACTTGTGTGCTCCATCCCCTAGTGCCCGCCTCTTTCCTTTGTATGTATGCTGTCAGTCAAACGTACATTTGTAGTTTGTTTTGCTTCTACCGATAGCTGAGAGGGGGGAGGGGGGCACAGCACAGCTGTTGGGAGGTCAACTCTGTTATAGCCCTTTCCTGTCATTGTACTTTTTTGGAGGTGTTGAAGGACAGTGGTGGGACTACAAGCATGGCTGATGTGGCACTACAAACATGGCGGAGGTGAGATTACAAACATGGCGCATGTGGGACTACAAACATGGCGCATGTGGGACTCCTAATCATACCCTAGGCATTATTAACAACCCCTTCAGTGGAATTGTTTTGCTGGAGTTCTTAATTGTTTGCTCTCAAAGCAGATTTTGTTTTCTATTCTTTTTTATATTGTTATTTTAGTGGACTTATCAGTATTTAATAGTTTATGTCTTTGAAAGTTTAAGTACTACAGAAACGAAGCTTCTATTTTTTGGGAGGGTGAGTGGGGTTTTTTTTTTTGTTTTGTTTTTTTTGTGTGTGAATTTCCTAGATGGTTCAGAGGCTGTTTTTAGACGGAGGGCTGTGAACCGTCACCTCCCTCCTGTTTGATTTCTGCTGGAAAACACTCTCATCACACATGTTTATGTGTGACATGGTTATTTACTGTATATGAGGACAGGACAGATGGACCGAGTGTTCCACAGATGGAGCCCATCAAATGGCAGTATTATCAAAGGTCAAATATTCCTGGGCGGGGGGGGCTGAATACAAACACCGTTGGTTGGATTGTTTACTGTCGCAGGTTTGGGATCACATCACTGTTGGTCCAACTCAGGAACGTTACTGAGAACAGATTTTAAACCATGTTTGTCCATTCACACACTGACCTGATTTTGTAAATATCAAACACTATTTTGTTGCCTTTGACCTTTGACCTGTGGCACAGTTCTGCTCTATGTCTACAGGGAACAATGCAACATGTGTGTGTTAGACATGTGGCCATCCAACCTGTGGACAGCAAGGGGGGGGGTGGACAGCAGAGACATGAGCAGGACTGAGGGATGAGGGTGCTGATGGGGGGGGGGGGGGGGGGGGGGGGGGGGGGTTTCAAAGGCTGTAGCGTATCAGCTGGAGTCAGACTCTTGGATCCTTCTGTTGTCCAACAAACAGAACCCATGCAGAATATTCCACCCTTAGTCTGTGTTCTGTCTACATGAGCTCAAAAAAAAAAGACCAAAGGAACAAAAGACACTTGTTGGTACAAATCAGTTTTAATAAAGTAACACCAGGTTTAGGCAGTGATTGGACAGACTTGTTAAATGTTGGAATAAATGACCACAAACATACAGCTGTTTGAAGAACAGTATGTGGAAGATGCAGACATGTGACAGTTGGACGTTTTCACATGGACATAAACCCAAAAGTTCCACCTCAGTCCATCTGAAGGTCCTTCTGATCCAGAACATGTCCATGTGTCCTCCTGTGGACGTCTATTTAAAGGTCTGATCCAGATGTAGTTCTACTGAAGTGTTTGATGGGACAAAAGGGTTATGGTTAGGACCTGCAGGGTTAGGGTTAGGACCTGCAGCTTTCTCCTTCCTCTGCTCTGGTCTCTGCTCATCCCAGTTTCACAGCTCAGCTCTTTATTCTTGTGTTATTTGTTTTGTTTTTTTGTTTGTTTTTTTTTAATTTTGGTACTTCAGTTGTGTTTGGGGTTTTTTCCTCAAAAACTTTGAGACTGTAATCTTAATGGAGACTTCATGTCCCTGCTCAAAGCTCTGCTGGGGATGGGGTCCAGGGTCACCCTAACCCTAGGGATGGGGTCCAGGGTCTGACTGGAACCCACAGGGGAACTCCTGTTTTCACCCACAGCCATTAGGAGGGTCTGACCCAGGTCAGGGGGCCACTATGTTCCCCATTAGCGGTGGAGGTCTGAAGGTCTGACCCAGGTCAGAGGGCCACCATGGTCCCCTGACATTGGTGCAGCTTTTGGAATAAAGCATCAGCAGAGGGTAGGGGTTCCCAGGTCCAGGTCCTGGACACTCACTTGAAGCTTCACAGATCCAAGTTTTCACTGTTCTTGTCTGTCAAAGGGTTATTTTCAAAGGAAAGCAGCTCCAGAATTCTGAGTTACTGAGTTTATTTAATCCAGACCAATTAACTGAACAAGTCTAGATCCAATTCACATTTTTTCTTTTCTGTTTTTAATTTCAAAGCCCTGACTTTACACTGACATGGCTGTGTTCTGTCCAGACCAGTCCAGTGGTCTGGGTTTGTAGACCTCCAAGTGGTTTGGTATGAACTGGTTTGTTTGTAGACCTCCAGGTGGTCTGGTCTGAACATTTTCGTTTGTAGACCTCCAGGTGGTGTGGTCTGAACAGGTTCGTTTGTAGACGTCCAGGTGGCTCTAGATACTAAAGAAACTGCATCATATGACCAAAGACAAACACTTCAACCAGATGTGAGGAACACATACTGGAAGGTGACCCCCCCCCCCCCCCCCAGCCCACTGAAGCCTCTTTGATCTTTGTGTCTTTTTGTAAGAGCTCATTGCACAGTCACTGAACAGACCCTGGGTTCAGCTGCAGCTTCAGGACCAGGACCTGAAGAACTGCTGCTCAACATCTACACACAGGAGGAGGTGGTTTTTGGGACCTTTTTTGGGCCCTTTGCTGACATTCCCCTGGATCTACTTCAGCAGTTTCCTTTCATCAGGGTTAGGGTCCTGTTCTCAGCCCCTTACCCAGGTCCCTGACTTCAGGACCTTTAGGGTTAGAGTCCTGTTCTCAGCCCCTAACCTGGGACTTCAGGACCTTCAGGAAACACCAGTGCATTCATCTGTAGATGTTCTCCTGAAACTGGAACTCAAACACCTGTAGGATGTGCACTACACTGAAGGCACAAAGAGGGGCACCCTGGACCTGGTCTGGGGTGGTCCAGTCCAGATGTTGAGCTCTTTGGACGTGGTCTGGGTGGTCAGTCCAGATGTTTGACTCTTTGTCATTATGATTTTGGAAAGAGTTTCATTTCCTAACCCATTACCCTGACCCCCCCCAGTGTTGCGTGTGGATGAATGAGCCCCCCCAGTTGTCCAGTCTGACCTGGGTTCACACCCATTCTTAGATGGTTACTGACTTCTTAAAACACTAAAACATTCAGATGAGACTGTCGGTGTCATGTGACCTCCTTCTCCGTAAAATAAAACAAGTGTGCCTGAAAAACTTTATTGGACTTTTCCACACGTTGATAGTTCGTCTGATGATGAGCTTTGTGATGGAATGGGTTTGTAAAAATGCCTTCATCAGTCCCACACATCTGGAAACAAACCACAGCATCAGCCTTCAGTTTTATTATTAAACATGAAATGATTGTGACGTTCTCCAGGAACAGCCCCGGAACATGAATTGATCTGGTTTTATTTCCCGTATAAATGTATCGGTGACATACGACCATGTGGTTTAATTTGTTTTTGTTAATTTTTTTCATTTTCACTCCAGTCTAATGTGAAAAAACAACCCATTTATTTGGCCAAATAATGATTTGAACTGTTTTTATTTGATGTGAAGTTTTTATAATGAATTTGGCAGATGTGAAGGCAAATGAATGTATATGTTTGTACAAACCATTTAGATCAGAGGACATGTTAGTTATGACAGACACATGCAAGTCAAAAGTAACCTTTTATACATCTTTTTGTATTAGAACATTATCAACGGTAATTTTTGTATATATGAAGGCTAGGCTTTCTGATTAGCAGAAAGGTAAAACATTCCTACATTTTTTTTAAATGTATGTCCATTGAAAATAATTATGTAAACATGCGCAATGTTTTATGTGCCTTTTATTTGGTTTTGTCTAAATAAAAGAAAACAAAATATGATCGTGGACTGTCCATGCTAAGTTCCACAGAAAAAAGCCAAGAATAGTGTGAACCCTCGATGTTCCCCACTGAGACCTTCCATCAGATCCAGAACCAGATCCAGACACACCTTCTGGACTTTTCTTGGTTCTCGTCAAGGTTTGTGTAGATGTTTGTGGCCTTTTCGATGGCCCTATGGTGAGAAAAGTGCCTCTGTGATGTGGGTGGGGGGGCAAATGATGACAACAAAACACAATCTAGTATTTTTTTCATTCTTTATTAAACCTAAATAAATGGAAGGACTGTGTGATGCCTGTTTGTAAACCATCAAGTGGGTAAATTATTAAAAAAAATCAAGAGGGCTGATGGTCGACCTGGATGACCTACCACTAACCATGGGTGACTTAAAACTAACCATGGGTGACCTGCCACATGGGTTCCACCACAGGCATGATGTCATGGGTTCCATCGTGGGTGTAATGTCATGGTTTCTACCATAGGCCTACTGTCATGGGTTCCACCGTGGGTGTAATGTCATGGTTTCTACCATAGGCCTACTGTCATGGGTTCCACCGTAGCCCTGATGTTGTGGGTTCCACCACAGGCGTGATGTCATGGGTTGTACCGCAGGCGTAATGTCATAGGTTCTACTGTAGGCCTGTTGTCATGGGTTCCACCGTAGTACTACTGTCATGGGTTCCACTGTAGGTGTGACGTCATGGGTTCTACCGCAGGCATGACGTCATGGGTTCTACTGTAGGCCTGATGTCATGTGTTCCACCGTAGACATGACGTCATGGGTTCTACCGTAGGCCTGATGTCATGGGTTCCACTGTGGGCCCAACATCATGGCTTCCACAGTAGGTGCAATTTCATGGGTTCCACCATAGGCCTGATGTCACGGGTTCCACCGTAGGTCTGATGTCATAGGCTCTACTGTAGGCCTAATGTCATGGGTTCCACCGTAGGCCTGACATCATGGGTTCCACTGTAGGCCTGACATCATGGGTTCTACTGTGGGCCTGATGTCATGGGTTCCACCATAGGCCTGACGTCATGGGTTCCACCGTAGCCCTAATGTCATGGGTTCCACCGCAGGCGTGATGTCATGGGTTCTACCGCAGACGTGATGTCATGGATTCCACCGCAGGTGTTATGTCATGGGTTCTACTGTAGGCCTGATGTCATGGGTTCTACTGTAGGCTTGATGTCATGGGTTCCACCGTAGGCCTGATGTCATGGGTTCCACTGTAGGCGTAATTTCATGGGTTCCACCATAGGCCTGACATCATGGGTTCCACTGTAGGCCTGACGTCATGGGTTCTACTGCAGGCCTAATGTCATGGGTTACACTGCAGGCGTGATGTCATGGGTTCCACCGTAGGCTTGACGTCATGGGTTCCACTGTAGGGTTAGGGTTTATTTAACTGGAATAGGGTTAGGGTCAGGAGCTGTGAATGTTTGGTTTAAGGGTGTTTAAAGGAGAGAAAATGTGGGAAAAAAATCCATTAAACAGCAGTTCCCTTTATTCTTCTTTATAACAAAGCAAAGTCTTTGATTTCTGAATCATTTCATTTACAGCAAATTGAATTCCTACTCATTTTTCATCATCATACTGTTTCATATCATCATCATCATCATCATCTTTTCAGCAGCACTTTGTCATCGTTACTTGTAGACCTTCAGTCAAAGTCCAGGTAAGAACAAAGAACTGAAAACAGGACAAAGCCGTCCAAAAACACATGCACATTCTGTAGCACTGTGGGACACAGACTGAGGACATGCCCACAGTCTGAGGACATGCCCACGGACCAGCGTCCCTCTCTGTGTCTGGGTTTTACTAAGTTCAACTGGATTCAGTTGGTTTTGGTCGAGTATTGAATGAGCGTTCATGTTTTCTGGTGGTGATCGGAAACATGGAATGCATAGACAAAGTGGTAAAAGTCATCATTACTAAGATTCGAACATTACTAAGATTTCAACATGTAAACTACATACGCCAAGTCCACTGCCCCCCCCCCCCATACATTATTGTGCTTTTGATAGACCTTCAGGGTTTGTGTGGACAACTTCAGAGGGTTCATTCTGAGTACAGGTGAAACCACAAAGCACCGATTAAAAACCACTGGACTGTTCAGACTGAAGGCAAAGCAGATTTGAGCTGGGTTAGGGTTAGGCTAGGGTTGGGTTGTTGGTGTTACTGCTGCTACTTCAAACATCGACTCTGCTCAGCTCTGGCCCTAACCCTAACCCTGTACCAGATGTGGGTCTCTGCCGGACCAGATGTGGGTCTCTGTTAGACCAGATGTAGGTCTCTGCTGGATCAGATGTTTACCATTGATGGAACAGGAACACTAAAGGCCTGTTTTTTAAAGACCAGAGGAACTGATTTGTTTTCTCAAGGTGGAAAGAACAAGAACAAAGGTCACTCTGGTCACATTTTATACTTTATGACAAACTCATAACGTGGCTAATGCTAACGCCGGTTACTGACAGTTGGGGCGGAGTCTTGCCTGCAGATGGTGCAGGGTTTGTCGGCTGGTTGTATGGTTTAGTTTGTGAGCACTTCTGGGTACTCCAGACCAGTTTACAGCCCACCACCACAACTAGCATTCTGCTAGCATCTTTCTAGCCTCTTCACCCATTGTCAGTAGGTTTTGTTTGGTAGTCGTAGTTTTTCCCTTAGTCCCAGCAGCTGTTGATGCATGAGGTGCCTTCACTTGTACAGACGCTAAGAGCGCCTCAGGTGAGTCTGTGATCTGTGATGGGCCTTCTGGACTTCACCAAACTCTGGAAATTAACTAAATCAGGCTCAACTGAAGTTTAGGGCTTTACCGCCAGTAAGACAGTATTTAGCATTAGGGTACCCATGACCCCTTGAGCATTCCTAGCCTGCACCCTTTGGTCTAAATGTGGTCACTTCTGGCTTTACAGAAGCTAGAGGCCAAAAGCCAAAATGCGAACTCCTGGCTCCAAAATTGCGGTCCATAAATCAACAGGACATTTGTCAATGGCTCTGTCCACTTCTTAAATACAGTCCAGGGTCGAAACAAGGCCATAAAATTGCAATAATACAATCAGATGAAAGGTTTTGGCAGAACTGTCAGTTTCATGACCAATAACATGTCTTTAGCATGTCACTACAAACGGAACTGTATACAAATGTGGTTTAGGGACCAGGCATCCTAACCCTAACCCTGTTCCTAACCCTAACCAGGGAAAGGCATCAGTCAAACTGTGTTGTGAACCTGGGGCTGAAAATTCCCCAAAGTGTTATTGCTTCTTTCATGTTTTCTTTTTTTTTTTTTTTTTTTTTCACAATGCGTGGTGGACTATCGTGTACATACTAGGCAAACATTAGAGGACAACCTTATTTTTCTGTTTTTACTGAAATTTAAACCGTGAATAACCCAAAAATGTAACAGATGTTCATGGCTGGAACAAATGTTCATTTTATTTATTCATTTATTTATAGTTTTTCTACAGTTTGAAAGTTAATACAAACTAATCCTACGTGTGTCCTAACTTCATATTGCTTATATACTGACCCTTAGGAAGTATTCCTAGGGCTGGATTTCACAACAGGAAGTGGTATATTGCTGTTATCAATGCAAGAAAAAGGCTGTGGACAGATGAACCATTCAAAGTGTTCGCTGGTCCTGAAGATAAAATGGAGATATTATTAAATGCTCGACAGGTAGTAACTTTGGTGAGATGAATATCCCAGGATGCATTTCCCCTGAAAACTGTGTGCACATGTTCGAGTTAGCCAGTGTTTCCTTCTTATATGTGAGAACAGCACTCTTAGAGTTTGAGTTTCCACTTTTTTTGACTGAATCTTTATTATTATTTTTATTATTATTATTATTATTATTATTATTATTATTATTATTATTATTGTTATCATTATTATTATTATCTAAAACTACATGGCTCAGGTAAGATGAACTTGTTTATGTGAAGTCTTTTCGTCCTCTGAAATTAACTTTGCGTTCAGTCTGAACATCTTCGATGCTACCGTCGAACTGGCGAGTAATGTTGGTGAAAAGCTTGGTAGTCCTAGTATACCTGTAATTCCACCACAGCCTTCAGTCAGCTTGGTTTGTTTTTTGGTTGGATCTTCATTTTGAGGCGATGAGCAATAAATCAGGCACCTTTGACAAACCATGGAAACGCCCAATAGAAATTTGAGGCATCAACCATTTACAAAGAGAAAGACATCTGTTGGGATTCATCATGCGATTGTGCATTTACCCATGGTTGTCATAAAAAAAGATGAGAAAATAATTGAATCCTTTTTCTGGTACAAAGTAAAGATCATAAACATACAGTAAGCATACCCTTAAAAACATTTGGTGCATCAAAAACACTTAGAGCACAGTAGTACATTACTAAGATGATAGAGAAATCCAGGAGGACCATGAAGGTCCAGTTCCAACAGCCATCCTGGATTCCATCAGGTCAAACACTGACATAACGAATCTCATTACAGCCTCCATTTTCAAAGACGTGTTTCTGAACAGTAGAGGAGGCAGGCACCCTTAGGTGGACACCAGAAGATACAAGACATGTGCAGGGCTCATCAAGTTTGGTTTACACAGCACTCCAGTGGCCATTCAGTGTCTGAAATACGAATACAAAGAGAAAAAAACTCCTAGAATCAGCAGTATTTTATCTACTATTGATCTTATTATTGTGTATCTCTTTGATCCGTTTGATTAGATCTACGCAGAAATGAGCAGTACTTTCCAGAAACTTGGGAAGTTCAGGAACTGTTGATATGACAGTGTCGAGTAAAAGCCATTAAGAACTGATCATCACTGATAATCAATGATAATCACTAATAATCACTGATAATGACTGATCAATGCTGATACACACCTTTATGTCCATACTCTTCTTTTTCTGGTTAAGATGAAGGTGCTCAGGTGTGTTACTTTTGCTCAGGTGTGATACTTTGGACTAAATCTAGAAGTGAATGAATGCATAGATTAGTTTGGAACGTTGAAGTCTGGACAGAAGACGGTGCAGAAGCACAAGTGGTTGGAGGATGCTACAGTTTTCACATACAAAGACAAACTGATCCCTAACCTGAACCCAGTGTTGGAGGAAAGACTGGACATTAACTGACAGCAAAACCAAACTAAGGGCAGATCGACTTTAAAACCACCAAGAAAAAGGAACTGGCACTACTTTGTGAAATTCAATGGAAATACTGTAGAGAAAAGCTCCCCACTGGAATTGAAAATGGTTCAAGTCCATCCAGTGTTCATGGGAGTCTGCAGACTGAGGTCTGAGAGGACGAAGACTGAGGAGTTCAGTAAAAGACTAAAGAAAGCATTAAATGTGTTCTGATCCAAATGTCTTACACAGAACAGGAAAAAACTAATGTGGCTGGAGGTCGGACTGATGTTTCCACAGAACACGGTATGTGTTCTATGTGGGTTGGTCTGTATGTGTTCTATGTGGGTAGGTCTGTATGTGTTCTATGTGGGTTGGTCTGTATGTGTTCTATGTGGGTTGGTCTGTATGTGTTCTATGTGGGTTGGTCTGTATGTTCTATGTGGGTTGGTCTGTATGTGTTCTATGTGGGTTGGTCTGTATGTGTTCTATGTGGGTTGGTCTTCAACACCAGTGGGTTCGCAGTTCAATCAGTTTATAAACTGTCGGTCTAAGTAACTTCTGTCATTGTTTACAGAATGGCAATGATTTTACATTATTCACTTTAAAAAAAAAAAAAAAAGGTTCAACTGTCAAAAATGTCACATTACATTGGGTTAGGGTTAGGAACAGGGTTAGGAACAGGGTCATTCATCACTGCTGTCATTCTTTAGTTTGAAGCTCAGTGTGTTCTCGTGCTAAATATTAAACTCAGATGGAAGTTAATTTGAGCCCAATCAGATTGTTCTCAAATCACTCCAACCAAAATTGATGAGCCTCAAGCTGTACCAGTGGCACCGTTCAAAGTACAGGTGGACCTGTTCAAAGTACAGGTGGACCTATTCAAAGTACAGGTGGCACCGTTCAAAGTACAGGTGGACCTGTTCAAAGTACAGGTGGACCTATTCAAAGTACAGGTGGACCTGTTCAAAGTACAGGTGGACCTATTCAAAGTACAGGTGGCACCGTTCAAAGTACAGCTGGCACCGTTCAAAGTACAGGTGGACCTATTCAAAGTACAGGTGGACCTGTTCAAAGTACAGGTGGACCTATTCAAAGTACAGGTGGACCTGTTCAAAGTACAGGTGGACCTGTTCAAAGTACAGGTGGACCTATTCAAAGTACAGGTGGCACCGTTCAAAGTACAGGTGGACCATTCAAAGTACAGGTGGACATGTTCAAAGTACAGGTGGACATGTTCAAAGTACAGGTGGACCTATTCAAAGTACAGGTGGCACCGTTCAAAGTACAGGTGGACCTGTTCAAAGTACAGGTGGACCTATTCAAAGTACAGGTGGACCTGTTCAAAGTACAGGTGGACCTATTCAAAGTACAGGTGGCACCGTTCAAAGTACAGGTGGCACCGTTCAAAGTACAGGTGGACCTATTCAAAGTACAGGTGGACCTGTTCAAAGTACAGGTGGACCTATTCAAAGTACAGGTGGACCTGTTCAAAGTACAGGTGGACCTATTCAAAGTACAGGTGGCACCGTTCAAAGTACAGGTGGACCTATTCAAAGTACAGGTGGACATGTTCAAAGTACAGGTGGACATGTTCAAAGTACAGGTGGCACCGTTCAAAGTACAGGGAACAGGAAGTGGAGTGACAGACGCCTCTGTTTCCTTTTTCTATGCAAGTCTGGCTGTTGGTCGCTTTGAATGAACTGAGGCTTTGGCACATTAGAGATAAAAGTCTGATCAATGGCACTGCACAAGTGACCGCAGAAGAAGAAAATGAGGAGATAGAGTTGGTGGAGGAGGTGGAGGTGGAGTGTCACAGCGTCTCTCCTTTCACTTGCTCGTTGTTGTTGAGTCCTGGTGATGGTTTGCTTTTCATGGCCTCGGTGCCGCCTCGCGACGTCTCCTGGAAAAACAGATGAGGATGCCACACCGACATGATGATGCGCTTGTACTCCCTGCGGAAGTTCTGGTTGAGCAGACCGTAGATGATGGCGTTAAGGCAACTGTTGAAGTAAGCCATGAAGTAGCTGACCACAAACAGCCACTCGGGGATGCGAGGTGCCACGGTCTCTGGGTCGATAGCAACGGCGAGGCCAATGAAGTTGAGCGGTGCCCAACAGATTGCAAACAACACAAACACGACAAACATGGTGATGAAGTTCCTCAGGTCACTGGGCTTGATGCGCGGACGTACCTCCGACTTGACCTTCCGTCTCACCTGGATGACCAGGATCCAGATCCGCAGGTAACAGAAAGTGACCACGGCGATGGGGACGAAGAAGTGGATGACCACCACCGTGATGGTGTAGGACGTGCTGACTGTCTGCGCAAACGTGCAGGAGTAGATCCGAGAGTCGTACCGCAGCGAGCCCACGAAGAAGTTGGGCACAATGGCCACTACAGTCAGGAGCCAGACCAGCGCCACCAGCAGCAGCGTGTTGCGATAACTGTACAGTTTGTCGTAGCTGAAGCTGTGGCAGATGTAGCAGTAACGGTTGATGGCGATGGCGGTGATGTTGAAGATGGAGCCGATGACGCTTAAGCCCATCAGGAAACCACTGACCTAGAGAGGGAACAGAGAATAGGACAGGGTAGACTAGACCTAACCCTAACCCTAACCCTAGACCTCCACTGACCTATGAGAGGGAACAGAGAATAGGAAAAGGGTACTCGAGACCTGAAGGGACTTCCACCAGATGTGTCCTTTAAAAGCAGACCAGTTACCCTAACCCTAACCCAGTAGAGTTTTCAGGAAAAACAGTTCTGACATTTTTAACAGATGTCAGGTGGACGGCAGAAATATGGAATGGCAGGGTCGCCTGGAATATGGCTTAGGGTTCGGGTCACAGAACCATGGTGATAAAAGGACACTACGGGGACACTACGGGGACACTACAGGGGCACTATGAGGACACTACGGGGCACTACAGAGACATTACGGGGACGCTACGGGGGCACTATGGGGACACAACGGAGACACTACGGGGACACTATGGGGTACCCAGTGCCCTGAAATAATCACTAAGTGGTGTTGACTAACTGTCAGTGAGAGTTGGTCTAACCCCCTCACCCCACCCCCATTAATGTGCTGAAGCACAAAACAGAGTAGCTGACAGGGTCAAAATGAAAGCCCCTCCCATTTGTGTCGAAAGACAGGCAGCCAACTGCAAACACAACCATAAACAGGAAATGCAAGCTCCCCCTCCCTCACCTGTCTGGATGGACCTCCTCCCCCTCCCTCACCTGTCTGAGTGTAACTGATACAGATGTTTTCCCGAACATGATAAAGAATTGTGATGTCAATATTCATCAAAATAATACTTTTTTCCATAACAGTGCAGTTCTACTCCACCCCCTCTTAAACCTACACCGTTATGCAGTTCTAGTCCACCCCCTCGTAAACCTACACCTTTATGCAGTACTACTCCACCCCTCTTAAATCTACACCTTTATGCAGCTCTTCTCCACCCCCTCTTAAACCTACACCTTTATGCAGCTCTTCTCCACCCCCTCTTAAACCTACACCTTTATGCAGCTCTACTCCACCCTCTGTTAAACCTACACCTTTATGCAGTTCTACTCCACCCCTCTGAAACTTACATCTTTATGCAGTTCTACTCCACCCCTCTTAAACCTACACCTTTATGCAGCTCTTCTCCACCCTCTGTTAAACCTACACCTTTATGCAGTTCTACTCCACCCCTCTTAAACCTACACCTTTATTCAGCTCTACTCCACCCCCTCTAAACCTACACCTTTATGCAGCTCTACTCTACCCCCTCTGAAACCTACATCTTTATGCAGTTCTACTCCACCCCTCTTAAACCTACACCTTTATGCAGTTCTACTCCACCCCCTCCTAAACCTACACCTTTATGCAGTTCTACTCCACCCCCTCCTAAACCTACACCTTTATGCAGCTCTACTCCACCCCCTCTGAAACCTACACCTTTATGCAGCTCTACTCCACCTTGTCTTAAACCTACACCTTTATGCAGTTCTACTCCATCCCCTCCTAAACCTACACTTTTATGCAGTTCTACTCCACCCGCTCTTAAACCTACATCTTTATGCAGTTCTACTCCACCCCCTCTGAAAGCTACACCATTAATACAGTTCTACTCCACCCCCTCTGAAAGCTACACCTTTAATACGGTTCTACTCCACCCCCTCTGAAAGCTACACCTTTAATATGGTTCTACTCCACCCCCTCTGAAAGCTACACCTTTAATACGGTTCTACTCCACCCCCTCTGAAATCTACACCTTTAATACAGTTCTACTCCACCCCCTCTGAAAGCTGCACCTTTATGCAGCTCTACTCCACCCCTCTGAAACCTACACCTTTAACCCATAGACTCACCTTACACTGGGTCTCTCCTAAGGACCAGCCATCATGGAAGATGGCGTACAACACCAGAGGATACGGATAGAAGGCAACCAGCAGGTCAGCGAAGGCCAGACTGACCACGAAGACATTACCTATTGAAGAGAGAAGAGGAAGAGGAGGGGAGAAGAGCAAGAAGAGGAGAGAAGAGGAAGAGGAGGAGAGAAAAGGAAGAGGAGAGAAGAGGAAGAAAAGGAGAGAAGAGGAGAGAAGAGGAAGAGGAGAGAAGAGGAGGAAGAGGAAGAAAAGGACAGAAGAGAGAGAAGAGGAAGAAGAGGAGAAAAGAGAAGAAAGGAGAGAAGAAGAGAGAAGAGGAAGAAGAGAAGACAAGAGAGAAGAGGAAGAAGAGGAGAAAAGAGAAGAAAGGAGAGAAGAAGAGAGAAGAGGAAGATGAGGAGAGAAGAGGAAGAAGAAGAAGAGAGAAGAGGAAGAAGAGGAGAGAAGAGGAAGAAGAAGAGAGAAGAGAAAAGGAAGAAGAAGAGAGAAGAGGAAGAAGAGAAGAGAACAGAAAGAAGAGGAGAGAAGAGGAAGAAAGAGGAGAGAAGAAGAGAGAAGAGGAGAAAATAGAGAGAAGAGGAAGAAGGGAGAAGAGAAGAAAAGAGAGAGAAGAGGAATAAGAGGGGAGAAGAGGAAGAAGAGGAAGAGGAGGACAGAAGAGAAGAGAAAATGACAAAAGACAGAAGAGGAAGAAAAGGAGAGAAGAGGAAGAAGAAGAGAGAGGGGGAAGAAAAGAGAGAAGAGGAAGAAGAGGAGAGAAGAGAAGAAAAGAGAGAAGAGGAAGAAGATGAGAGAAGAGGAAAAAAGAGAGAAGAGGAGAGAAGAGGAAGAAGAAGAGAGAAGAGTCAGGGTTCAGGTTATAGTCTGAGTATAAACACAGGTTCATAATCCATGACACTAAGACATGAAGAGACTGAAACACTGTCAGATGACACTTCAGGAAAGGGTTAGAGTCAGTGAAGGAGAACAGGATGAAGAGGAGAAGAAAAGAAGAAAGAGAAGGAGAAGGGCACAGAGAACAAAGGATAGAGCACATCCCATAATAACCTGGAGATCCACAGGATGATGTAGAGCAGCTGTACAGATACCAACAGGTGTGTTCACTGTATACACACACTGAACACGTGTGTGTTCACTGTATACACACAGTGAACACGTGTGTGTTCACTGTATACACACACTGAACACGTGTGTGTTCACTGTATACACACACTGAACACGTGTGTTCACTGTATACACACACTGAACACGTGTGTGTTCACTGTATACACACACTGAACACGTGTGTTCACTGTATACACACACTGAACACGTGTGTGTTCACTGTATACACACACTGAACATACACTACAGGTCCACAGTTTTAGAACAGCCCAGTTTTTTTCCAGTTTTGTCTGTAAATTCCAGCAGTTCCAGTCCAATGAACAGCTGTAAATGGTACAAAGGTAAGAGTGAACTGACAGGGGGGGGGGGGGGGGGTAAGTTTAAACAAAACTGAAAAATAATGTCCATTTCAGAATTATACAAAAAGGAGAACAAGAAATGGGAGAACAACTGAAAGCAGTTCTGCAGCAATGGAGGTTGATCAAGTCTGGAAAGTTGGTGGTTGAATTCCTCCAGGTGTCCCAACGTTTGTGAATTCTTTCAACCCCCTGTGTCTGCAGAACAGGAGTGTGGAACACACTGTGGTACCAGCCCATGGAGCATTATTGGAACAGGACTGGACTGGGAACAGCAGACTGAACCATTACAAATTTGATGGGTCCAGTTGCAGCTAAATCCATTGGTGAGACTTCAGAATCAGAAAAAGAGGCTTGGCTGGACCATGAAACAGCACCAGTGGAACTACTGAAGACTAGTGAAGACTACTGAAGACTGGAAGAAGACTATTGAAAACTACTGAAGACTACTGAAGAATAATGAAGACTGGAAGAAGACTATTGAAGACTACTAAAGACTGGAAGAAGACTACTGAAGACTACTGAAGACTGGAAGAAGACTACTGAAGACTACTGAAGACTGGAAGAAGACTGGAAGAAGACTACTGAAGACTGGAAGAAGACTACTGAAGACTACTGAAGACTGGAAGAAGACTACTGAAGACTACTGAAGACTGGAAGAAGACTGTTGAAGACTATTGAAGACTACTGAAGACTACTGAAGACTGGAAGAAGACTACTGAAGACTGGAAGAAGACTATTGAAGACTACTGAAGACTACTGAAGACTGGAAGAAGACTACTGAAGACTGGAAGAAAACTATTGAAGACTACTGAAGACTGGAAAAAGACTACTTAAGACTGGAAGAAGACTATTGAAGACTACTGAAGACTGGAAGAAGACTACTGAAGACTGGAAGAAGGGGTTCTGGACTGATCAAACCTGACACTGGAAGTCTTTTGTTCACAGTGTAAACTCAGACTTGTTTTACTACGACCACTATTTTGATTAATTTAAGGATGGGGGGGGGGGGGGGGGGGTATCAGGGCTAAAGTCATGGTTAGGGTTAGGTTAGGAGTTGGGGCTAAAGTTAGGGTTAGGGTTAGTTCATAACACCAGGGTTAGGGTCAGCAGCAGTAGTAGTACTGGTTTACAGCAGAAACAGCAGCAGTATCAGTAGTATCAGCTGTATGTATTATAGATGTGGGCCCACAGCCTGGCGGGTATTAATAGAAAGATCCTCCTGATGCTTAATATAGAAAAAAGGGACGGCACAGGGAAGGAGAGCAGGACGGGTGGGGCTCAGAGGGACTAAACAGAGGGACTGATCTGCACGACCATCCACATTAGGATGGGTGGGGCTCAGAGGGACTGAACTGCACTACCATCCACATTAGGACGGATGGGGCTCAGAGGGACTGAACTGCACTACCATCCCAATTAGGACGGGTGGGGCTCAGAGGGACTGAACTGCACTACCATCCACATTAGGACGGGTGGGGCTCAGAGGGACTGAACTGCACTACCATCCACATTAGGACGGGTGGGGCTCAGAGGGACTTAACTGCACTACCATCCACATTAGGACGGATGGGGCTCAGAGGGACTGAACTGCACTACCATCCACATTAGGACGGGTGGGGCTCAGAGGGACTGAACTGCACTACCATCCACATTAGGACGGATGGGGCTCAGGGGGACTGAACTGCACTACCATCCACATTAGGACGGATGGGGCTCAGGGGGACTGAACTGCACCATCTACACCACTAACCCATCTACAGAATCGCCCCCCCACACTGCCCCTGTCATCTGTGTGTTCATCAGGTACCTGGGGGCCTCAACCCCCCCCGTCTTCAACTGGACTCATTGTTCCATCTCCAGACCGCCCCCCCCACTGCCCCTATCATCTGTGTGTTCACACCTGTCATCTACTCTGCCCATCCTGACACTCAGACTGTTCACCATGTCACATCTGCTTCTTGCTCACCTTACCTTAAAGGTGCTGCAGACTTTCATGAGCAGTTTTTCCTCAGATCTGTCCATCCTCAGTCATCTCCTCAGTTTCATGAATCTGTTCATTTGTCATTACTCACCTGAATCTCTTGCATTACGCTGAACAGTTTCTTAGTTCCATCCACCATCCTACTACAATGGATGTTATGTGTCCGACATGTGTCCCGATGTTGCACCACAGGAGGGCGCTATCGTACAATGGCACCACGGGTACGACGCCGCTAGTAAACCAAACATGTGTTTACAATCAGAGCCAGTGGGTAACTCGGGCATCTTCAGACTTTTGTTGCGACGTGCATTTTGGGAAATGGAGGCTCGCGCAGCTGCCTGACAGCAGCAGCTGCTACAGACACGACATGGAAATGCCACTGCTGCAGGAGGCTCCGCGAGCCTCCATTTCCCACAATGCACATTGCAACAGAACTCCTCAGATGCCCGAGTTCCCTCCCAGCTCTGAACGTAAACACACGTTTTGTTTGTGGTGGATGGAACTCAGAAACTGTTCACTGTAATGCAAGAGATTCAGCTGAGGAATGACAGACAGACGAACAGATTGATGAAACTGAGGATATGACTGAGGATGGACAGAACTGAGGAAAAACTGCTCACAAAAGTCTCCTGCACCTTTAATCACGTAAAAAACAAAAAAAAATAAGAAAAGAAGATGAAGAAGCAAAGAGAGTGAGAGCGATGGATACAGATGGAGAAGAAATGATGAACAGAGGATGAGGAGAGGATGAAGAGAGGATGAACGGAGGATGAGGAGAGGATGAAGAGAGGATGAACAAAGGATGAACAGAGGATGAACAGGATGAAGAGAGGATGAACAGAGGATGAGAGGATGAACAGAGGATGAAGAGAGGATGAGGAGAGGATGAACAAAGGATGAACAGAGATGAACAGGATGAAGAGAGAATGAAGAGAGGATGAACAGAGGATGAGGAGAGGATGAACAGAGGATGAGGTCCAGGTCAGACTGAGGTCTTCTGTCTTTCCTTTATCTGTGGACGATTTGTCTCAAAGGTTTCGAAGGTGCATGGAATCCCCTCTGGACTCAAGGGTCCCCTCTGGACTCAGGAGTCCCCTGTGGACTCAAGGGTCCCCTGTGGACTCAGGGGTCCCCTCTGGACTTCTGGTCTCTCTAATTGGCTCCTGTTTGATTCACTTTAGGAAGGCATATCAGCGGGCACTGCCCTCTGCACTGAAAGGCCCCTGGTGCCTCCAGGGGCCTCCAGGGACCTTCAGGGACCTCCGGGGGCCTCCAGATTCCTCTGGGGGCCTCCAGGGGCCTCCAGAGGCCTCCATGGACCTCCAGGGGTCTCTGATCACATGTCGTCCTGTGGAACCATCCTGAGGAAAGCTGAGTCTGTGGAGTCAACAGTTAAGTGTTCTGTAGGAGTTAGAGAACTGTTGAATGTGGCTGAGACAGACGGATCTGAAAACTGGGAAACATGAGCATGGACCCTGGGTTCTAGATATGTGTTCTTCTGTATGTGGACCATGGGTTCTACACGTGTTCTGTATGTGGGCCATGAGTTCTACACATGTGTTCTGTATGTGGGCCTCTTAGATCCTCTTTAAATAGAACCTCCATCCATGTTCTATTTCTTAGACTTGCCAAAGCAGAACCACACCCGGCCTAACACACCAGCATTAGCCAGAACCACTGCAGTGGTTTTGGATGGGTCCAATTGGCCGAATGCACGTTCCAAATGTAATCAAGCTTATTTTAACTTCAAGAACAACATCCAACAGGGAGGTGGAGTCAGGTCATGTGACGAGGGAAGAACCCTAACCCTAACCCTGACGAGGGAAGAAGCCTAACCCTAACCCTGACAAGGGAAGAACCCTAACCCTAACTCATGATCCTGCTGGCATTCAGAAGAAGAACTGCAAAGAAGGTCCATTTGTTTAAATCCTGCAAGAGAGCTGATTGGTCAGAGGGTGAGAGGGTGGGGCTTATACACACTTGAGTCCCTGTGTTGAATATAGTCTGCATTAGGGTTAGGGTTTCACTGGAGTTTATAAAGAACCCCCCCCCCCCAAAAAAAAAAAAAGACAGACAGTCTTACAGAACAGGTGGCTCTGCTGTTTCAGCTGGTTAGAGTTAGAGCTGGGGTTGGGGTTAGGTCTCTATAGTATTTATATGTAGTATTTCTCTATAGTAGTTTTCTATAGTATTTCTCTATAGTATTTTTCTGTAGTATTTCTCTACAGTACTTCTCTATAGTATTTCTCTATAGTATTTTTTCTATAGTATTTTTCTATAGTATTTCGCTATAGTATTTTTCTATAGTATTTCTCCACAGTACTTCTCTATAGTATTTCTCTATAGTATTTTTCTATACTATTTCTCTATAATATTTTTTCAATGGTATTTCTCTACAGTACTTCTCTATAGTATTTCTCTATAGTGTTTTTCTATAGTATTTTTCTGTTGTATTTCTCTATAGTAGTTCTCTATAGTATTTCTCTAAAGTATTTTTTATACTATTTCTCTATAGCATTTTTTCAATAGTATTTCTCTACAGTATGTTTCTATAGTAGTTCTCTACAGTACTTCTCTATAGTATTTTTCTATAGTATTTCTCAATAGCATTTTTCTGTAGTATTTCTCTACAGTACTTCTCTTTAGTATTTCTCTATAGTATTTTTCTATAGTATTTCTCTGTAGTATTTTTCTGTAGTATTTCTCTACAGTACTTCTCTTTAGTATTTCTCTATAGTATTTCTCTAAAGTATTTCTCTGTAGTATTTTTCTGTAGTATTTCTCTACAGTACTTCTCTCTAGTTTTTCTCTATAGTATTTCTCTAAAGTATTTTTCTGTAGTATTTCTCTACAGTACTTCTCTATAGTATTTTTAAATAGTATTTCTCTATAGTATTTTTCTGTAGTATTTCTCTACAGTACTTCGCTATAGTATTTCTCTAAAGTATTTTTCTGTAGTATTTCTCTACGGTACTTCGCTATAGTATTTTTCTGTAGTATTTCTCCACAGTCCTTCTCTATAGTGTTTCTCTATAGTATTTATATATTTCTCTATAGTATTTCTCCATAGTATTCTCTGTAGTATTTCTCTACAGTACTTCTCTATAGTATTTATCTATAGTATTTCTCTATGGTATTTTTTCTATAGTATTTATATATCGTATTCATATCCTATATATATATATATACGAGGGCCGTTCAATAAGTTCATAGCCTCACCCAGAAATACTGGTTGTTATAATACAGGATGTTCCATTCTTTCGTGATGAGATAGTGATGCTTGAACATTGATGGACCAAGTGCATTGCTGTAAATGGAGATTATGTTGAAAAATAAAATATAAATTATCAGTCTGTGTTGTTCTGTTCTGGGTGATGCCATGAACTTATTGAACGGCCCTCGTATATATATATATATATATATATATATATATATATATATATATATATATATATATATATATAGTCTTATTGTTGCCACTCTTCTGGTCTAATTCTCCCAAACATTAGTTCGGTTCAGGTTCAGGTGTTCGGATCAGAACCACCACTGTGCACGTAACTCCACTGGATCTGGTCCAGACTCCCACCTCTAATGTGTCCTATGTGTTCTCTGGTCCTGGTCATGGCCCTGGTCTACCTCCTCATGGTCTGAGTGGCTGGGTTTGGGGGTTGGGTTTACATGTGCACATCCTAAGAAATAAACCCGGGCGGTTCGGTCCAGGTGGGTGCGGGTCCAGAGGGGTTCAGTCCAGGGGGGTTCGGTCCAGTGGACTCAGATGGGCTCATTCATTCTCATGCTGAATCAAACTCATCCGTTCATTCATGTTCGGCTCATTCACTCACAGAAGCAGGGTTCGGGTTCGGGTTCGGGTTCGGTTTTCGGTCTGATGTTCCCCCGCGTTCCCGTGGCTTCAGGTCGGACATGCCCGTCGGGGGGGAGGGGGGTTTAGAACAAAGCCCCCCTCCCTCACCTCTGGCTGTCATTTACCTCCGCACTCCGTCTGTGTCTCGGCTTTTTTGCGCGCGCACACACGCACACTCGCACACGCACGTGAACAGACAGAGTGCACGGAGCCTCTTACCCGCATTCCGGAGTTTTCGGTTCCGCAGCACGGACACCACCACCAGCAGGTTCCCCACCACGTCCACCACCGTGGTGAAGATCAGCACCGTGGCCAGCGCCGTCACCGCCCACGCGGGACGCGCCGCCCCGCGGCTCGGCTCCGGCCCGGTTTCGGTTCGGTTCTTCAGCAGGGACTCGTCCTCCGGCGCGTCCATCGCCTCTGTCGGCGCGTGTCACAGTCTGCGGTCGGTGTCGGTTCGGCTCGGTTCGACCATGGTTGGATGTCGGCGGAAGCTGCGCCGCAGTCCGGAGCCCGTCCACGCGGAGCGGACCGCAGTCCGCCGAGACCCAGAGACAGAGGCGGACAGAGAGGAGAGGAGAGGGGCACCTCCTCCCCCCTGCATACCTCCCCTCTCCTCCCCTCCTGCACACCTTCTCCCCTCGTCTCCCTCCTCCCCTGTCCTCTCATGTGCTCTAGGACTCCAGACCTCCTGGTCCTCATTTCTTCAGTATTCTGCCCCCCCCTCAAACCATAACTCTAACCCTGATACCCCCCCACATTGTGTGTGGGACTCCTTTTGGCATTCAACATACTATAGTCTTATGTTTGAGCACGGGGGCGCTGATTACCCCCCCTGAAAAGTGACTTAAAGAACACTTAAATACCTCACAAATGACTTCTTGATGTCTCTGGGATGATTTAGAACTGTTTTTAATTTAATCTTTTTTTTTTTTAAATGAAAAAAAAATCATTTTTTTGGAGCAAATACTACAGTACTATGTTCGACCACTTGGGGGGGCGCTGATGATCCCCCTTAAAAGTGACTAAAACACACTTAAATATGTCACTAATGACTTGTTGATGTCTTGGGGATGATTTAGAATTGTTTTTAAGTGAAATAAAAATTTTTGACCAAAATTTCACTTTTTGGAGCACATGCTATAGTCTTATGTTTGACCATGGGGGGGCGCTGATGACCCTTCAAAAGTGACATAAAACACACTTAAATACCTCACTAATGACGTTTTGATGTCTTGGAGATGACTTAGAACTGTTTTGAAATGAAATAAAAGCCTGGTGGGAATTTCTTAAAATAAATATATGTTCACCCATTCCATGTAAGAGGACACCCATCTGGAACAACCCTGACATCCTGCAAAATAAAAGAATTATAAACTTTACTCAGTGGAAGGACAAAGGAATAACACATTTAGAAAATATCATAGTGGATGGAAACTTTGTACCATTAGATACGCTCGCTTCACAACATGGGATTAGCAGCACCACATTTTTTGAATATCACCAAATCAAATCTATTATAGGTAAGAAATATACCCCTAACCAGTTAAACTTGCAACTACCAGTCAAGGTGGAAGAATTTTTGAACCTCCGCACCCCAAAGCTACTATCCAAAATATATCGGCTTAATGCTAAAACAGATGACTTCATCTACCTACCGACTTCAAAATGGGAGACAGATTTATCCAGTGATTTTGATCAAAAGTCATGGTCACAAATATGTTCAAATACATTTAAAATGACTAAAAACCCGAATTTACAACTAATTCAGTTCAAAATTCTTCACAGAATTCATTCTACAGGACAAAGGATGTTCCAGATTGGTCTGACTCAGTCACACATCTGCTCACAGTGCACAGATAACTCTGTTGATAACTACATACACGCCTTGTGGCAATGTGCACCTGTCCAGAGGTTTTGGCTTCAGGTCTGTGAGGACCTGTCAACATGGCTCAGATGCAATATTCCAGCCCACCCCACCCCACCCCACCCCACCCCACACTGTGTTTACTAGGTGACCTGGGCCACACCAACATGGATACCAACACCTCACACATGGTCCTCACTGCTTTATGCATCGCAAAGAAAACTATCCTTGTGAATTGGAAAACAAAAGCCAATCTGAGCATTAACCAGTTTAGGAACCTTCTATTAGATCACATCAGTAATGAGACAATATCTGCCTCTTCAAACAGTCAATTGGACCAATCTGATCCAGTCTGGACCAGTCTGATCCAGTCTGGACCAGTCTGATTCAGTCTCATTCTCTCTGGACCCCTGTGATTAGCTCTATCACATCACTCTGAGTGTTAGGAGGCCGGCAGGAGGTGCCGCGGGGCTACGGGTCACTAGTGGTCCCTCGGAGTGGGGGTCTAGACCGCCCTGCTCTGGGGGCGGTTTGGTGTTTGTCCTGGTTGGGGCGGGGGTGGACCCGACGCCGGAGTTGCCCTGTGGTGGTGGGGTGGGGGGCTCCGGGTTGGGCCTGGGTCGGTGGCCGGCGTCCCCTGGGTCGGGTGGCTGGGCTGGTCGGGGGTGGGCGGGGTGCGGTTCCTGGGCCCTGGGGTCCGGGTGCTGCCCCTCCCGGGGTGGGGGGGGAACCTGGCATGCGCTGGGGTGTCTGGGCTGGCCTGGACTTGCCGCTGCGGGGGTGGACGGGTGCGTGCCCCGGTGTCTGGGTGGTGCCTGGGAGTCCTGGGGTGGGGGAGTGTGTGTGTGTGTGTGTGTGTGTGTGTGGGTGGGTGGGTGTGTGTGTGTGTGTGAGAGAGAGAGAATGTGTGTGAGTGTGTGTGCACGCGTTTGTGTGTAGGGGTGGGTGGGTCGGTGTGTGTTGGTGTGTGTGAATGAGTGCTCATGTGTGCATTACAGTATGAATGAGGGATTGTGTGTGCCAGTCTGTGTGTGCGGGTGTGTGGGGGAGCTGATGGAGCAGGTGTGTGGGTGTGGATGTACATGTATGTTCGGTGAATGAGAGAGGGTTGTGGTGTGGTGGCGGTGGGGGAGGGGGAGGGGGACTGCAGGTGGGCCTGGGGGGTTGTGGCCCCTGTGGGGGGTGGGGGGCGTCGCTGGGGGTTCTCTCGGGGTGCGGTGGTGGAGTGCGGCCGTGGTGGCGATTGGGACCTGGGGCAGGGGTGCTGGTCGCTGGGTCTGGTGCTGCGGGGTGGCACTGTGCCGGTGATCGCTGCATCCCTAGTGCATGTAAGACTGGGGAGGTGTGGAGTGTGGTGGGTCCCCGCGCCTGTTTGGGGGCTTTGGGGTGGCTGGTCCCAGGTCCGTGCTCCCTCGACTGCATAGGATGATTGAGTGTGTGAGTGGCCTCTGGGGGGGTGGTGGCTTTCTGGCTGCGGTCGTTGGGTGCCTGGGGTCTCTGGGCTACCCCGCTCCTTGGCGACCCCTGCCTGGGGATGGGTGCTGGGGAACGGGGGGGCCGAATGTCGGCTGGCTCGTCTTCTGGGAGGAAACTTCCTCCCAGTCATACCATCCCCAACCCCTCACCTCCCCACCCCCCTCATGCAAAGCACGTAGGGTCTTGGGGAGGGTGCACATCCCGAGGGGGTACGGCAGGGGGGGTCACTAAAACGGCCTCCCTCTGTGGTACCCTGGGGTGGCTAACTCTTCAATTTTAATTACACCCACCCACAACACAACACACAGAAACACTAACACCACACATTCACTTTTGGGGGGCGGGCTGCGTGGCGCCTGGTGGGCGGTGCCGTGCCGGTGGGTGAGGCTGCCTGTGTGGTGTCGCCCTCAGTGGTGCGCAGTTATGCTCCTCAATTTTAACTGCTTGCATACACACCTCACACTTCAAAACACTGATAGGTGGGGAGGTGAGGGGGAGGGAGGGTCTTCCCACACCCCTGTTTCCTGGATGCCGTCTGGGTTGGGGGGCCCCGGGGAAGGGCTGGAACATTGGCTTGGGGCTCACCTGGCTGCATTGCTGGGGGGTTGCCGCCCTCTGATGAATGATATGTGCGCATGGGAATTGTGGTCGGGGGGGGGTGCTGGGCTAGCCGCTCCCTTTCCCGCTGCAGGTTGTGTTGGGACCGGGAAAGATGTATGTATGCGGGCATCGGGGGTGTGGCGGTTGCTGGCGGGGTGGTGGACCGCGGTGGGGTTCCTGGCGGCTGGTGTTGCCGCCCTGGGCTGCGGTTGGTGCTGGGGCTGCGCTCGGGTGTCGCGCCTTTGGGGGACTCACAGTGCTGCTGCTCACTGCTGGGGGGGGGCGGCACTCCGGATACGCGTGTCTGGTGTGTGCAGGTGGGTGGGAGGGGCTGTTGATGGATGTGGGTACATGTGTGGGTATGTGTGTACATGTAGATGTGTATGTGTGGGCGTGCATGTGGGTAGGTGGGTGTATGGGCATGGGTGGAGGTGTTTGTGGGTGTGTGTGTATGTGTATGTGTGTGTGTGTGTGTGTGTGTGTGAATGGTCGAACATGTGGGATGGGTGGTGTGTATGTCTGGGAGTCAGTGGGTGTGTGTGTGCATATGCTTGTGTGGGTGAGTGGGGGACTGGGGGGTGTGTGGGGTTTGGGGGTTGGGTTTGGTGGGATGGGGAGGTGGGCCTCCGGGTCCCCAGGGCGCTTGGCTGTGGCATCGGGGTGCGCACTGGCCTGCAGCGGGTGGCGGTCTGGGCCGGCCTGGCCGCCCGGTGTGCTGGGTGGGACCCCTGCTCGGGGAGACGGGTGGCTCCTGGGCTCGTGGGGCTCGGGGACCGGCGCCTCGCCTGCCCCTGGGTGGCCGGCCCCCGGCGGGGGGGTGGTGGCCGGCGTCCCTGGCCTCCTGGGGCCTGTGCTCGGCTGCTGTGGGGCCTCTGGTGGGGGCCTCCCTTGACCATCTTTGGGGCGGGCACACTGTTGCTTCTCGGGGGGGTGGGCTGGATCCCCCCTCTCTGTGGTGTCTGCTGGATGGCCCTTGGGGCCCTCTGGGTCCGCCCCTGATCCTTGGAGGGGGGGCGGTTGCGGTTGCATGTGTGTGTTCTTCACCTCAGTCTGTTTGCCTGGTTCACTCTGTCACAGCAGATGAATGTGAACAACTGATGTGTGTGGATCTGTTTCTGGTATTATCTGTTCTAGGTATTATTTGTGCGAATGTGGTATACGACATTTTGTTCATGCTTTCTTATATTCTTCATTTCATAGGTCTTATGTATCTCATTGTTGTGTTTTTTTTTTTGGTTTTTTTTGTAGTTTGTTTTGTTTTGTTTTCTTCTCTCTCTTCTGCCCAGTTTACTCAGTTCTGGTTGTAGTTACTGTTTCCATTATAATTGTCTCCATGGTTGTTGCTGTTTGTATTGTTGATACTTTCTTGTGAGGGTCTTCTCCACCTTCTTCTCTCTTGTTTTCTCCCCTTCTTCTACCCCCCCACCCCCACCCCCCATGTCAGGTCCGGCATTGAAATGTGGTTCAACTAAACTCATAATAAACACAGTAGAATATCAAAGGGCGCTTCATATACTTTATGAAGTTACCCTTGGCAAAGCAAATGTGTTCAGCACCAAAAGGAACCAGACTACCATTCTGCTGTTAGAATGCTGGACAAGTAGGAAAAAAAAAAAAAAAAAAAAAGTAGTGTGAGATACTCCCTGGTAAAATGTCCAAATAAAAGAGGATACACAAGCAAAGGTGTTAGAAAAATGGGCAGTGATGACTGGGAGTACAGCTGGTGTGGGCTGCTGCCTTATCGGTACAGACAGCTGCCTGTCAGCCAGCTGAGCCCATAAAGAAAAAAAGAAAAAAAAAAAAAAAAAAAAAAGAAATAAAATTTTTGACCAAAATTTCATTTTTTGGAGCACATACTATAGTCTTATGTTCGACCACTGAGGGGGCGCTGATGACCCCCCCTCAAAAGTTGATTGAAACGCACTTAAATACCTCACTAATGACTTGTTGATAACTTGGGGATGATTACCTCCGCCAAGGAGGTTATGTTTTTGCCAGGGTTTGTTTGTTTGTCTGTTTGTTTGTTTGTTTGTCTGTCCGTTAGTGTGCAACATAACTCAAAAAGTTATGGACAGATTTGGATGAAATTTTCAGGGTTTGTTGGAAATGGGATAAGGAAGAAATGATTAAATTTTGGTGGTGATCGGGGGTGGGGGGGCCCACGGGGGGGGGGGGGGGGGGGGGGGCAGTGATCGTTAGTGTGCAACATAACTCAAAAAGTTATGGACAGATTTGGATGAAATTTTCAGGGTTTGTTGGAAGTGGGATAAGGAAGAAATGATTAAATTTTGGTGGTGATCGGGGGTGGGGGGGCATTGATCAGCCTTGGCGGAGGTCTGCGCTCTCCAAGTGCTTCTAGTTTAGAATTGTTTTTAAGTGAAATAAAAAAAAAAAAAAATTTGACCAAAATGTAATTTTTTGGAGCACATACTATAATCTTATGTTTGACCACCAGACGGGGTGCCGAAGGCCCCCCTCAAAAGTGACTTAAAACACACTTAAATACCTCACAAATGACTTGCTGATATCTTGGAGATAATTTAGAACTGTTTTTAAATTAAATAAAAATTTTGACCCACACTTCATTTTTTGGAGCACATTCTATCGTCTTATGTTTGACCACTAGGGGGCACTGATGACCCCCCTCAAAAGTGACTTAAAACACACTTAAATACCTAGGAAATGACTTGTTGATATCTTGGGGATGACAACTTTTTTGAAGTGAAATAAAAATTTTGACTAAAATTTCATTTTTTGGAGGACATACTGTAAGTCTTATGTTTGACCATGGGGGGGGGGGGGGGGGGGGGGGGGGCGCTGATGACCCCCCTCAAAAGTGACTTAAAACGCACTGAAATACCTCACTAAAGACTTGTTGATAACTTGGGGATGATTTAGAACTGTTTTAAAGTGAAATCAAATTTTTGACCAAAATTTCATGTTTTGGAGCACATACTATAGTCTTATGTTTTACCACCGGGGGGTGCTGACGACCCCTCAAAAGTTGATTGAAACACACTTAAATACCTCACAAATGACTTGATGATGTTTTGGTGATGATTTAGAACATTTTTTAAGTAAAATAAAAATGCTGACCCAAATTTCATATTTTGGAGCACATACTATAGTCTTGTTTTTGACCACCAGGGGGTCGCTGAGGACCCCCCTCAAAAGTCACTTAAAACACACCTAAACACCTCACAAATGACTTGTTGATATCTTGGGGATGATTTAGAACTGTTTTTAAGTGACATTGAAAAAAAAAAAAAAAAAAAAAAAGACCAATATTTCATTTTTTTGGAGCACATACTATATAGTCTTATGCTTGATCACTGGGGGGGTGCTGATGACCCCCCTCAAAAGTGAGTTAAAACATGCTTAAATACCTCACTAATGACTTTTTGATGTCTTGGCCATGATTTAGAACTTTTTTTTTTAAGTCAAATAAAATTTTAACCTAAATTTCCTTTTTTGGAGCACATACTATAGTCGTAGTAGAGTTCGACCCCTGGTGGGGCACAGATGACCCCCCATAAAAGTTGCTTAAAACACACTTGAATACCTCAGAAATGACTTGTTGATGTCTTGGGGATGATTTAGAACTTTTTTAAAGTGAAATTAAAATTTTGACCAAAGTTACATTTTTCAGAGCACTGACTATAGTCTTTTGTTTGACCACCGTGGGGTTGGGGGGGCTGATGATCCCCCTTAAAAGTGATTTTAGTATGAGCACATATTATAGTTCTCCTTTAAACCTTTGTGTTTTAAAGCCATTTCCCAGAGTTTTTTAGTGATGTTTGGACTTGAAGCCCAAGTCATCTGGTGTAGAATGGTTTAGGGTTTGGGTGTCCAGGCAGGGACATGTGGGTTAGGGTTAGGTTGTCCAGGCAGGGACATGTGGGTTAGGGTTAATCAATAATCAATAATCAATACTGAGGAAATCCATGCTGTGTTCAGTAACTGGAGTCCATTTATTGAACCAAAGGTAAATAAACACCATCAGTCAGTGATCTGCTGCATCTGCAGGAGAACCAACACCTTGTGTTTGGACGCATTTATTAGAATTCCAGTTTTTCAGCAGGTACAAAGTTCAAACATTTATACACAAGGTTCCTCAGTGATACTGATCATTCAACACCTGCCACATGGACGGACTTCTGCCAAACGTCTCTGATGTGAACTGGACCCAACGTTCAAAGCACAAACTGGACTTCTGGATCCCTTAGACCAGCCTCTGCTTTTGGACAGTTTACATGAGTCCTGTTGAATATTCAAGTAAATCAGCAGACTGTCAACCCCTTCACATCTTGCAGTGGTCTGCAGCCCCCCCATCACCAACAGTCCCTGTGGTCTGCAGCCCCACCATCACCAACGGTCCCTGTGGCCTTTAACCCCCCCACCCCCGGTCCCAGTCATAGAACCCATACCCGTAGGTTTGACAGCATCATCCTTCCATGAAACCAGAATCCAAAGCCCACATCTTCTAAACGCAGACGTATGAACAAACCCTGCTGGTGGTTTCCTGAGGCGCTCGGTCCTAAACCAGGGTCAGGGTCAGGGTTAGGGTTAGGGTCAGGGTAAGGGTCAGGGTTAGGGTTGGGGTTTGGATCAGCGTCTTCAGCACTGAACTGGATAGGATAGAAAAACTGTCCGTGTGCTGCTCTTACACCAAACATTTGTTCTTCAATATTGTTTTTTCCAAAAGTATTGAAAACCAGCAGACATATATTTGTGTTTGTCATAAAACAGTAACAGTGTCATTTTTTTTTTACAGTCCAATCTTTGTCCCGGTTTAAATATAAATACTGGCTCCTCTCAGGATATAAAAGAATCCCATATTATTTGGAATGGCAGGCCTTTAAAGTCTTCAGCGTCTGTAGAAAAACTGGACATTAAACAAAGAATGGGACATACATTTACTGGGGGGGGGGGGGGGGGGCATGTCATGGCTTTGTATGGCAGGCCTGGTTCTGTTGGCAAGCACATTCCACAGAAAAACAACCAAAAAAAAAAGAACAACAAAGCAAAACCAAAGGCCAGAACATGGTCTCCGATCTGTTCACTGGAACTATTTTACATTCTGTACGAGCTCGGACGGCTAGAAAGAGTAGAAATATTCAAGAGGGACAACTGGGTCTGTTTTAGAAAGAACTGGTCCAGATTTAGGCCAGAGGGACGGAGCAGGGACCAACAACACCGCCGACGTCCAGGACTGTCCTTCCTTCTGTCCTTCCTCCCGTCCTTAGTGTCCTTCTCCTCTCTACATTCCAGTCTTTGCACATTTCTGTCATTCACATTCTCTATCCTTTTATGTCACATAAGTGACTCCCCATTGTAACGGGAAGGACACTTCTGTTGTTCTGCACAGGGTTAGCCTTACCCCAACCCCAGCCCTAACCCCAACCCTAACCCTAACCCCAACCCCAGCCCTAACCCCAGCCCTAACCCCAGCCGTAACCCCATCCCAAACCCTAACCCTAACCCCAACCCTAACCCCAGCCGTAAGCCCATCCCAAACCCTAACCCTAACCCCAACCCTAACCCCAGCCGTAAGCCCATCCCAAACCCTAACCCTAACCCCAACCCTAACCCTGTCACTACAAACCTTAACCCTAACCCTTTGTCTGGCTTTATTTTGCATCTTTTTTTGCATCTTGCTGAAATGATTATTTTAAATATATTTTGGGTTCAGAAACACTGAAATCCTCTGTATCTGTGGTTTGCAGAATTCAACAGTGGCCCCGAAGAATTCAGGTGATGGCGGCGTCTCCGGTTCAAGTGAGCATGAATTTATTGTTCTTCATTTGTTGTAATCTATGGTTGGAACTCGAGCTTTATCCTGTGAACATGTCCGTTGTGCCTTCCCATCCATCTGCTCCTTCTGACACCGTCACCGTTCCCTCGTCACCTCATCCACTCGTCCACTCACACCTCAGTCTGTTGTTGTGAGTCGGTGATGATGGTCACCCCCCGTCGCAGTTCGTCCATACTGTCAAAGTCCGATCCCGGTTCAGAGTCGTCAAAGCCGCAGGGGGCCGATGTATCTGAGGCCGACGATGCACCGGCGGAAAGTTGCATATTCAATGACACGGCATCATCATTGTTCCCATTTCCTGGAGTCGCCCCACCAGCCAGGGCGCTGAGGTCCCCATGGGCTGCCTCCCCCAGGGGTGGCTGGTGGGGGGGCAGGTACTGGCTGGGGTGGAAGTGCGGCCTGGTGTGCTGCCGCCCGGCACTGCCGGAGCTCAGGGTGCTCTCCTTAGACACCGGCAGGTCGGCAGGCGACGGTGTGTAGGGCTCGGGGTAGTCCTCTCCGGTGGGCAGCGGAGGGGGCAGCTGGTCTTGGCTCAAGAACTCATCTTCCTGAGGAGGGGGGTAGTCACTGTCAATGTCGTAGCCCCCCAGGTAGTAGTCCGATTCCAGTTCGCGGGTGCTTCCTCCGATACGAGGGGCCGAACCGGCAGCGTCACCTCCAGGACCTGCTTCATAGCCCGGCGCCTCCTCGATATCCGATAGCCTGGTGCTCGGCATCCAGTCCGACGTGTCCCAGTGATAGGCTGCGAAACAGCAGACAGTTAGCAAAACAGCTGACAGTTAGCAACCAGCAGGACAAAAAACAGACCAATCAACAGGCTCTGGACTCATGTGGACACCAGGGACACTCAACTGGACACCAGGGACACTCAACTGGACACTCATCTGGCTTTGGCTGATGTCAGTTTATGTAAAACCACCTTATTGATCATATTGATCCCACTTGTACTTGAGTGTCCAACAGCAGACTGAACTGGCCCACTTGAGTATCCCTGCTGTCGACAGATTTAGCTCCGCCCAGTTGAGTATCCACTCTCAACAACATGGAGCTGGAGATCCAGTCAGAGCCACCGGATCCAGACACATCTGGGAGAACCAGAATCAGAACCGGTGACGTCACAGTTCAAACAGTTTTGGAGTCAGGGGCACGATGCCGCCCCTGACCCTGACAGTAAACACAGGAGGTGCTGGGCATGCACAGCAGGAGGCATGCGGAGGGAGGAGCACCACAGACAAGCATCAGGCAGGAGGAGGCGCACAAACACAGCAGGAGGTCCACTGTTTAAGGAGGCGCACAAACCCAGCAGGAAGTCCATGTTCATGTGTTGGTCAGTGTAACACTCATGGAACATGTGGTCAACAATATGGTCTGAATGGTTCTAGAGCTTTCATTCATAAACGTGGAGTTTCCATCTGTGTCCATGTCCTGCTGTAGTTACACATTCACACCAGCAGAGGACGTCACAGCTGAACACTTCTACTGTTCAGGGTTCCTACAGGTTCCATTTCAGACTTTTGAAGACCTTTTTCAGACTACTTAGAACAGAATTGAAGGCCTATTTCAGTCAGACTGGCTAAAATGTGTGAGTCCTAGAATGGAAGAAAATGTCTTTATTTACTTATTATATATATATATATATATATATATATATATATATATGTATATATATATATATATATATATATATATATATACAGGGTGGGGAAGCAAAATTTACAATATTTTGAGGCAGGGATTGAAAGACAGTGTATGACCAGTTAGTTTATTGAAAGTCATGAGAATTTATTTGCCACAAGAAAATTTCCATAATAGAAAATGTTTTTATTCTATGTGTCCTCCTCCTTTCTCAATAACTGCCTTCACACGCTTCCTGAAACTTGCGCAAGTGTTCCTCAAATATTGGGGTGACAACTTCTCCCATTCTTCTTTAATAGTATCTTCCAGACTTTCTGGTAATAGTTTTGCTCATAGTCATTCTCTTCTTTCCATTATAAACAGTCTTTATGGACACTCCAACTATTTTTGAAATCTCCTTTGGTGTGACGAGTGCATTCAGCAAATCACACACTCTTTGACGTTTGCTTTCCTGATTACTCATATGGGCAAAAGTTTGTGAAAAGGTATGGATAATAGTGTTAGGTATGATTATGACATCAATATATGTTTGGGTTCAAAACAACTGACGTAGTGCCTGCTGAGAAAAAACAACTAAATGTTCATTGTAAATTTTGCTTCCCCACCCTGTATATATATATATATATATATATATATATATATATATATATATATATATATATATATATATATATATATGTATACACACACACACACAATTTATTTGTTGACTCCAACGCCTGGATGTTCGGGGTCGTTTTTAAAGTTAGTGATGATTGGAAAAGCAGATGGATTTGTAGAGTTCCATTAAAAACACTTTACTGCACTGGAACTGGGTCCTAGTTTCAGTCCAAACTGTGGGTTGGAACTGAGTCGACTAAAAGTTACTGAGTTTGCACTTTTAACAGACACATTTAAACACATTTAAGTCGACTTAAAGCACCAGAACTGAAGACCTAACATAACACCTCTTAAAGACTTTTTGAAGGTATTCAGTGCAGATTTATAAATTCAGAACTTTTGAAGACTCCTCAGGAACCCTGATTTGAGGTCTCATGCACCTTTCTGGACTACTCAAGATGTGGTTTGACCAATCCTAACCCTAACCCACAGCAAGAACCCTAACCCAACTCTAACCCTAACAGAACCCTGTGGCTTAGAGTTTCTGAAAAGAAATGGTTCTATTCACATTTTCCATGTTTGAATAAAGTTGTTTAGACTAAACTGACCATAAAGTTTCAATCAGTTTGAGTGGAAAACACTGACCACACATGAAGGACTGACCCATGGACCAGGACTGACCCATGGACCAGGACTGACCCATGGACCAGGACAGACCCATGGACCAGGACTGACACGTAGACCCGTAGACCCCTGGACCAGAACCACATGTCCCTGAAGGGCAAATGGTGAAGGTTCAAAAAAACAACAAACAAATGAACACAATGACAAAGAGCAAACACAAGTGGATCCATGCATCGAAGCGGAACGGCAGCGATGACCAGGCTGGGGGGCGGGGGGGGGTTGTGTCGTGGAGGAGGCTTCAATATCAAACACACACACACACATGTGGATGGAGGAGGCTTCAATATCAAACACACACACGGGGGGGGGGGGGGGGGGGGTGTAGTCACCTCTGTTGTAACTTTGACCGTGGTCCATGACTGACACTGTCAGGAAGAACAACAACACACAGTTTAACACAGTGTCCTTCAACTGGTGTCAATGTGGATTTAATCTGTCCACGATAATCTGACTAATATAAGTAATCTGAGCTGACTAATGTAATCTGACTAATCTAATTTAATCTGTCTAATCTAATCTGTCTAATTTAATCTGTCTAATCTAATCTGTCTAATTTAATCTGTCTAATCTAATCTGTCTGATCTGTCAACTTTTACTCCAGGCTGACCACACTAATCCCTGATGTTGGAAACTCCACCAAAGGTCAGTTTGGATATTTTGAAGTGTGTGTGTGTGTGTATGAGTTACCTGTCCATTAAATCTAACCCCAACCCTGGATACCCTAACCCTATAGTCCAGACTGCTTACATGCCCATGGTGTTCCAGTTTTTGTCCTTATACTGAAAAAGACCCAAATGCTAATGTGCTGTTTACCTGGTTCATGAAAATGAACATTCCAGAATGTTCCCGTTTTCATGCAGCTGCTAGGGTTAGGGTTAGGGTTAGGAACAGGGTTAGGGTTAGGGTCTGATTAACAGTTTGTCCGTGCAAATATAGTTTTCTAAAGGATGTTGCCTCCAAAGGTTTTTGTGTACAAAATAAATCTGTTCACACTACAAAAAATGACTGCAAACCCTTAAAAAAGTCTTAAAAACCCTTACAAACCCTTAAAAAACCCTTACAAACCCTTAAAAAGCTCTTACAAACCCTTAAAAAACCCTTACAAACCTTTAAAAAACCTTTACAAACCCTTAAAAAACCCTTACAAACTAACAGTGTTATCGCCTGTGTGTTATCATACTCAAAGTATCCACACTTCAAAAATCCAAACTAACACTCTTGTTCCCAGACCTTCACCTCAGTTCCACCTGGACAAACGCTCTGTTACTACTACGTGGAACCAGCTCGACTCTAGTCCCAGGTTCTGTTCCTGGTTCTGTTCCTGATTCTGTTCCTGGTCCTGTTCTTGGAGGCCATTTCCACTACAGGATAGTACCCACTTTACAGTATCTGGTCATCATAGCAACGCAGTGTCTACCTTCCCTGTCGTCTGCTTAGAGTTGCTGATAAACTCGTTGCCTGTTGTCCCGTCAAACCCACCCTGAATGTTTTCATCATCTACCAAGGACAGAAGTGTCTGGACCCCCTGGACCCACCATGGTGTGGTTCTGCTGTTATCATGGATGACCCACCACGGTGTGGTTCTGCTGTCATCATGGATGACCCACCACGGTGTGGTTCTGTTGCCATCATGGATGACCCACTACGGTGTGGTTCTGCTGTCATCATGGATGACCCACCACGGTGTGGTTCTCCTGTCATCATGGATGCGTTTAACCCACTGGTATATTATCTGTCAACATCTGAATCTGGTTTGTTCAAAATGGCGGTTCGACACATTAACGACGCACTGACGACTGTCTGACCAATCAGCGGTCTGCAGTATTTACACATCACATCTGACTACAGTGGTTCTCCGTCTTTATAGAATAAAAACGTCCCCTTACGTCATCATGAACCTCCTGTGTTATGTAGTTCTGTACCCAATGGGGGTGGGGGGTGGTGGTGGTGGTGGGGTAGACATACATGGTGGTAGAAGGACAGTAGGAACCAAAGTTCCATCTGCTGTTGACACTTTGGACTCATTTATGTTCTACGTTAAAGACAGACTGACGCAGCGTTCTGTCCGTCTTCTGCCGACGTTACCGACATAATTCTGTCTGTTTTCCAGGAGTTTGCAAATGTGCAACCAGACGGAGAATACAGAGCAGTACCACCAGGAACCACAGGGGGCAGTGTTGAGATTTGAACAGAATAATTTCCATAAATAGTGGATCTTCTCAAAAAGCGACTGTGAGTTAGTGAAAAACTACCGGCACATTTAGGACAACTATCCCCTGAAAAACTACCAACACATCAGGACAACTACCCGTTGAAAAACTACCGACACATTTAGGACAACTACCCTGTGAATATGAACATCAGTCAGACCTCCTTGTTGGCGCCATGTTTGGTATTAGTGACTTTCTTCTTCTTCTTCTTACAACACTTTACTTTTCTTTGTGACCGCCTATTCGTCCAGTATGGTTAATTAAGAGCGACGCCCTCTGGTGGAATGATTGACAAACGCTCATTCCAACACATTGGACACACGTATGAAGGCAGTGACGCAGGACAACATTACAAACAGACAGCACCCCCCCCACCCCCCCACCCTGTCATTTGTACCTCAGTGCCCCCCTCTCAGCTTTCTCCTTCCAAACGCCCCCCGCCCAGTTGATAAACACTATTTTACTGTCTCTTCAGTTGTTTTGGAACCTTGTCCAAGCAGATCCAACAAAAATAATCTTGGGTACCAGATTCCAGGTACTTTTACATGATGGAAACACAAAAAGGCTGAAGGGAGTCGAGCCGGTATCATCAAAAACCTCAAACATGTTCTTGGAATAATATCCAAAATAAATGGGTGACTATTGCTGCGTTTCCACAACGTAGTACCGGCTCAACTCAACTCAACTCGTTTTTGGCCTTTTCGTATTTCCATTATGAAAAAGGACCTGGAATCTGGTACCCAGTACTAGTGTTTTGGTATCAACTCTGCTGAGGTTCCAAGCGATACTAAACTGTGACGCATAAACACTGCAGACCACTGATTGGTCAGACAGTTTTCTCTGTGACCAGCCCTTTTACAAAAAACAGATGCGGAAGTGGACAGTAAATATAGCGGTACATTAATCCACATGATAACAGCCCAAAACTACACCAAAATTCAGATGGGACAGCATGCAACAAGCAAGTTTTCAGCAACTCTCTGAACAGATGACACAGAAATAACACGCCGCATCGTTATAACGACCAGGTACTGTAAAGTCAGTAGTATCTGGTAATGGAAACGGTCTCCAGGAATACCGTGTCGAGTCAAGTCGAGTCGAGTCAAGTCGAGCCGAGCCGAGCCGAGCCGAGCCGGTTCCATGTAGTGGAAATGCAGCATAATGGAGTGTCATGTTTAAGCCTAAACCCTGAACTAAGAAAGAAGAAAGAAAAAACAGAAAGAAAACTGACAGAAGAAGAGAGAGTGGAGGCAGACAGAGGTAAAGGCTTCAGATCAGAGGACACTGAGGACACTGAGGACACTGAGGACACTGAGGACACACACACGGTACCTTCACTTTCGATTGTGTCGACTGCATCATTGACCAGTCGAATGACGGTCACTATGGAGGCTTGGAGGGAAAAAAGGAGTAAGATTAACAGTCAGTCAAAAGCACATGACCCTGCCCATGTCCAGAAGCCCTGCCTACAGGTGTCCTGGTTGAATACGACCAATCACAGACAAGGAAGCACCGCAGACACTGGCAAGAAGACAAATGGACATGACAAAGACAAGGACAGTCACATGACAAGGAAACCAAATGAAAGTCCAAGACACACCAGACAGACCAGAGACAAGAGAGACACCAGAGAAAAGAGAGACACCATAGACACCAGAGACAAGAGAGACACCAGAGAAAAGAGAGACACCAGAGACAAGAGACACCAGAGAAAAGAGAGACACCAGAGAAAAGAGAGACAAGAGAGACACCAGAGACAAGAGAGACACCAGAGACAAGAGAGACACCAGAGACAAGAGAGACAAGAAAGACACCAGAGACAAGAGAGACACCAGAGAAAAGAGAGACAAGAAAGACACCAGAGACAAGAGAGACACCAGAGAAAAGAGAGACAAGAAAGACACCAGAGACAAGAGAGACACCAGAGAAAAGAGAGACAAGAGAGACACCAGAGACAAGAGAAACACCAGAGACAAGAGACACCAGAGAAAAGAGAGACAAGAGACACCAGAGATAAGAGAGACACCAGAGAAAAGAGAGACAAGAGAACCACCAGAGACAAGAGAGACAAGAGAGACAAGAGAGCCACCATAGACAAGAGAGACACCAGAGACACCAGAGAAAAGAGAGACAAGAGAGCCACCAGAGACAAGAGAGACACCAGAGAAAAGAGATAAGAGAGACACTAGAGACAAGAGAGACAAGAGACACCAGAGAAAAGAGAGACAAGAGAGACACCAGATACACCAGAGACAAGAGAGACAACAGAGAAAAGAGAGACAAGAGAGAAACCAGAAACAAGAGAGACAGCAAAGACAAGAGAGACAAGAGAGACACCAGAGAACAGAGAGACAAGCGAGACACCAGAGGCAAGAGAGACACCAGAGACCAGAGAGACAAGAGAGACACCAGAGGCAAGAGAGACACCAGAGACCAGAGAGACAAGAGAGACACCAGAGGCAAGAGAGACACCAGAGACCAGAGAGACAAGAGAGACACCAGAGGCAAGAGACACCAAAGACAAGAGAGACAAGAGACACCAGAGTCATTGGACACTGATGGAATCCTTCACACACTTTGATGAACATGGCTGAACGATGGTCATGAGTCACTGAAACATAAACAAATGAATCATGGACTGAAAAGAAAATCTGCTGTGAGAGAAAAAAAAACAACACAATGAAACCAAATAAACGAGTCCAGCACAAAGACCACGAGCACAACAGCCTCAGCCTAGTCCATGCCCCCAACATCAACGCTACTGCCAATGCTGCCACCAATGCTGCCACCAATGCTGCCGCCAGCGCCAGCGCTGCTGCCAATGCTGCCACCAACGCTGCCACCAACACTGATGCCAGCGCTGCTGCCAGCGCTGCCACCAACGCTGCCACCAACGCTGATGCCAATGCTAATGCCAGCGCCACCGCTGCCGCCAATGCCGCCGCCAAAGCTAACATTAACGCTGCCAACTCCAACGCTGCCACCAGTGCCAGCACTGCCACCAGCGCTGCTGCCAACGCTGCCAGCGCCAATGCTGTGGCAGGGACATGAGTGTGAAAGCTTGGGTTGACTTTGTGAGAAAAGGCTGATGAACTTCACCCAGAGGATGGTGTTAAAACCAGAGCCATAAACTTCAGTTGGAGCAGTCGCATCCCAAACCAGTGGACCTCCATCTGTTAGTTCAACTGTTAAAACCAGAGCCATAAACTTCAGTTGGAACAGTCGCATCCAGAACCAGTGGACCTCCACCTGTTTGTTCAACTGTTCAGTTTGTCATTGATCCTAAAATGGTTCTGTTTCGTACATCATTTATGGATTTTGATCTGTAGACGTGCTTTTATATTGAACCGTGAGTACAAATGTTCACATTTAGACCCACACAAATATTTGTTGTGTATAAAACAGGAATAAATAATCAGTTCACTAACCATAACTTTGTTTTGTGTCGTTACTGACAACTGTTTGTAGGACTTTTAGCCCAGTGGATTTCAACTCATAATAACTAAACTTGAGCAGACTTCTGGGGGTCTCAGAGGGTGTTTTCAGACTGGGGTCTGGATCTGTGCTGTACCCAGATACAAGTACGTACCCGAGAACCAGTGAGTGTTCCAGGGCTGAAACAGTAGGTGGCACTGTGGAAGGAATTCTGTCGCTATCCAACTGGGGTGGGTTTGTCTCAAACAGACCGTCCATGGTCCTTCTGGGGTGGGTTTATCTCAGACAGACCATTCATGGTTCTTCTGGGATGGGTTTGTCTCAAACAGACAGTCCATGGTCATTATCCGGACAGGTTTGTCTGCGAACCTTCCTGAAGTATGGACAGAAGTACCGCTCAACTTCATTTCAAGTCTACATTTTCAGTGAAAGGAATGGATCAATTGAGTTGATTCTCAACTGGATCCAGTAGTGGTCAGATTTCAGACCATTCCAGAAGTTCATCAGTGTTTTCTCACACATGTCAACCCAACCCAGTCTAAAACAGCTCACATTCATGTGGATCCGAACATTTGGTCCAGCGAAGCGACATAAATACAAGTCCAGCAAACTTTTTTCAAATGAGTTGATTTGAAAAGTGCATTGTGGGAATTGTGCGCTCCAGTTTGTGTGTGTTGTGTCAGACCTACCATTGTCATCACAGGAATCTGACTGAAAGGAGCTCAGGGACTGGACTTCAGAATTACTGCCTTTGTTACTTCCTGAGAAACAGGTGACTTCCTCTACCATGTCCACCATTTTGCCTGCAGAAGACCAAACGGAAAGGGTTAGGGTTAAGGTTAGGGGTTAGGGTTATGGAGGCTCAACCCAGTTACCCCACGGTGACTCAGGTTTAGGCTTAGGGTTAGGGTCTTTCTCTGCGTAGTAGTGGAATATAAGGGTCAGTGTGAACTGTTAGGGTTAGGCTTAGGTTTAGGGTTAGGTTCCACTCACCCTCGTCACTGTCCCATGGGCTCTTGCGTATGGAGTCGCAGTCGGAGCGGCAGGGCGACACAGGAGGCAGATTCGGGGCCACACTGCACACCACCACACCCCTCCTGGTGGTCCCGGACAGGATTCTGGGAGACTCTGGGTGAAAGGTGCTCATCTCCGTGTGCTCCACGCTGCGTCCGTCCACCATCTTCTCCAAGGTGGACCGAGGGTCTCCTTGGAAACAGGGCGTGTAGGCCATGGGCCTCACAGGCACCTGCGGAGGTCCCATCATCCCACCCCCTCCCACCACGGTGGGCCCCAGCCCCGGCTCTGAGTACAGGTTCAGAGGGTCTCCCGGAGCGCAGTGCAGGGTCTTAAACTGGACCCCATTGGCCTTGTTCAGGAGCGCAGCTGTGGCCGGATCCTGGACCAGCGACAGGTTGTTCCTGGAATAGTTCTTCTGGAACACCTTCTTACGGAAAGCGATGAAGAGGACGATGAGGGTGACGATGACGAAGAGGACCACGGTGATGCCGATCAGCTCCTCCTTTCCCACCACGGCGTGACCCGCCTGCATGTCGGGGACCACCACAGGCCGCAGGGCGCAGCGCTGGCCCACGAAGCCCGCCGTGCAGTTACAGTAGAATGACCCATGAGTGTTGACGCACACGCCGCCGTTCTCACATTCACCCTCTGGATTACTCCGGTCGCATTCGTTCACATCCTCCTCACAGCTGTGGGACAGAGGAGGAGGCTGGAGTTAGACCACAGTGTACCAGTGACTGTCTTCAGGGTTAGGATTAGTTCAAACAGCCTCAAGTGAACCAGAGGTCAGATGATTAGGGTCAGGGTTAGGGTCAGGGTCAGGGTTAGGGTTAGGGTCAGGGTCAGATGGTCGGTCAGCTGCTGTGTGTTGAATATCAACAGTCTGCCAGTCTGCAGTTGAACCAGTTCAGTAAGGTTCAAAGATCACTGAGGGAAAAGCAGTACAATGAAGCTGATGAGGTGTTTTTAAATGAAGTGGATAGATTCAATTTTCCTCCTAAATTCAACTTCTGAACCTGTTTGAGCCCAGATTCAACAGTACTGCAACAGATTCAACAGTACTGCCCACTTCAAAGTCTAGAAGATACTGGACAAAATACTGACCATTTTGTTTTGTTGTGTTTTTGTATTTTGTTGTTGTGTTTTATTGTGTGGTGGCAGCCTCCCTTCAGTCCTGTGTCTGTGGTCCTAACTCTAATCCAACACTGCCCCCATGTGGACTGTGAACACACTGCATTAAACAGCTGAACTATGAACTGGGTTAGACCAGATCCAACAGGAAAGGCTTGTATCTAGAACATTAGGAACCAAACAGCACAGAACCACAAAAAGTACATTATTTTTTTCTGACTGTCCTTCGAACAGAGCAGACGTGTTTTCTGAACTGTCCTGCTGACCCCCCCTCCCCCCCACTCTGCTTTTCTGCTGATTTGCCCTTCCGTTGTCTCACCTGACTTTAACTTTTGGATCCCCTGCTTGCTGAGCTCTCAAACAACAGCAAATATGGAATTGATCAACTGGTCACTCAGCGCAATTGACAATATTTTTTCACCCGGGAAGAATGGGCCTTGGGTCAGGGTCAGGGTTAGGGTTAGGGGAGCCCGCCTGCCATGACGGAACTTTTGTAGCCAGATACACCATGGACGCTTGGGACAAGTGGAGAGTGGTGTGTCTGTGGGTTCTGTCGGTGGAGGATATCGAAGACATCTACTTATTTGGATTTATGATAGCGGGACAACTTCTGATTGGCCTTGGAGTGGCCCCGATCTATTGCAAAATTGGAAAGACAGCAGCTCACAAAGCAGTGGCAGCTACTTGTTCTTCAGACAGAGGAAGCTCATCGTCAGCTTACATCAAAAAAATTGTCAAGTTCTTTAAACATAAATTCATTCCTCCATTCCTTTTTCAGAAAATGCTCAGTTTCCTTATCGTACACAGTTGGCATCTGTTCAGGGACTGGATCGTTAGTTCAGTTTGACCTAGCCAACAGTCTGACTGATTTAACTATCTACAAAACCATATGAAACTGAACAAGAAATTATTAAATTATGGAACTGAAACAAGAAAACGTTGAAATTATGTTAAACTGAAACCAGTTAGTCCAGTGGTTGTGTTTTCTTCCAGGTCAGTAAATGAACAGTTCATTTGGTTTCTGTGATTTCACAGCAGAATGTGTGACGTATTAAACTGAACTGTGTCAGTGAAGGAGCAGATCTGAAAACAGCTGTCAATCAAACCGCATTCAGCCTTCGGACCTGTCCTCGGCACGTGGAAGCTCGGTGTCCGGCCCGGCCGAGCTCCGCCCACAGCTCTGTTCACCCCTGGAGACGCCGAGCGTCCGGGGGCGGGACAACAGGGTGTCATGTGTCCAGTGCTGGTCCAGTTTGTAGTGGTTTTTCCAGCAGTTCCACTCAGTCCCATTGAAGTGCATGGACGCTGAGCGTCTACGGACAAATGCACTGAGCAGAGATGGAATGAACAAACACAGACACGGGAATGGAGGAGAAGTGAACAACATCCAGTCCACTGATCTGGGATCAAACTGATTCTGAACCAACTGGTCTGACAGATGAACATTTGGAGTCAATGAAATGTCAACACAACTGAATAGATTTGAGCATTTAATCGGAATTATTTTAGGGGCAGATGAGCTTCCACTGCAGTCTGACAGAAAACACCTGTGCCCTAAAGACCCCACTGCTGTCGGTGAAATGAAGGAGCACTTTGGAGCGGTCAGTGACAATGTGAAGGAATTCCAACAGGTGGTGACGCAGTCAGAGGACAGTGTGTGAGACCTGGACGGACGAGCGGTGGACTCATAAGAAGTTGGATTACATCTGGATAGACCGTGGACGGGCTTCGACAAACTACGGGACCGAGAGGGAAAGTGGACGAACTGTGTAGAGACCTATCTGCTCTGAAGTGAGGAATTAACGCTGAGGCCAGTAGAACAAATGTGAGTTAGAACTAAATGAAGCAGAAATCAAGTTTTTCCCCCGAGAGCTGAGAAAAAGCAGCTGGATTTTCTCTAATCTACTGCCTCTGCAGTCCAAACATTTCCATGGTCAAGACACAGAGGGAGTAGACTGATGAAGACTGACAACACCTGAAGGACAGATGGACATATGGACAGAAGAACTGAAGAACAGATGGACAAAAGAACTGAGAGACAGATGGACAGAAGAACTGAGAC